>NC_143588.1:119551707-119664303 GCF_048544385.1 Mastigoproctus giganteus
ATAATTGGGGCGCCCACTGGTTGTCATTATAATTTTGGTTGTTTTTTTTTAATATTTTAAGATAGGGCACAATTTTTCATTCTTGCCTCAGATGGCACTAAAATGGCTCGATATGGCTCTGCCCAAGGTCATCCCACACATGCTCGATCGGATTTAATTCTGATGATTGTGCCGGCCACAGCAGTCATTGATTATCTTCAGTTTCAAGATATTTCTCCACCACGTGAACTCTTATGTTCAGTGGCGTTCTCGTACATGAAAAGAAAATCTGAGTCACTGCACCCCGAAAAAGTCGCTCATAGGGTTCTAAGATTTGTTCTGGATAGCTCTGCGCAGTTACGGTACCCCTATCAAGAACATGAAGAGGGTTGCGGCCGTTGATCGTTATTCCACCCCACACGACAGCACCACCTCTATCATAAGTGTCCCTTTCTCTGATGTTAGAGGGATGGTACCTCCGTACTCCTCGTCGTTTCCAGATGAAATAACGTCTAGAATTTGTCCAGGTTCATCTCTAGCTGCACGAGTTACACCAAGTTTTCTATGTGTTCTGTTAATTTTGTCGAGCAGTGTATCTAGTATTGGTATTAGTATTAGTAATGGCCATATGGTGCAAGAAAGCCTGAGGCATATGCTGCACTAGCCAAAAAAAAAAAAAATAATAATAATAATAAATAAAAATAAAATAATAATAATAAAATTAAATACAACAAATAATTAATAAATAATAACAACCGAAAAGGAAATAGACAATCTATGCATTTACCTCCTCCCGTAGGTAACTGTCCAGTTGACCTTTGAATTTCCCCAAACTCACCTCTACCATCAAACTTCTTGCAATCCAATCTAAACATCTGCTCCTGCAAATTGAATTCATGGTCCCTAGTTCTAGAATCATTTATAATATAAATGATTTCATCTTACTTTTATTTGATTTTATTTTACTATTGCTCCCCAGAGCCTTAAACACCTCAATCAAGTCTCCTCTAAGATGCCTAGTTTCCAAGCTGTGCAACCCATATATTTGAAGTCTTTCCTCATAAGGACATCCTTTTGCTGATCTCACCAGGCGAGTTACCCGTGTCTGGACCCTTTCAAGAAGCTCGATGTCTTTTTTTAGGTGCGGTCTTGAAACAGTATTCCAAGTGCGGTCTAACAATAGCTTTATACAATGGGATTATGATGTCCTTGTCTCTACTAGCAAATATTCGATAAATCATTGCTAGGACACCATGGGCCCTCCTTGCAACCTGTCTACAATGATCGGAGAACTTTGTGTCTGACTGTGTCGTAACACCCAAGTCCCATTCTTCCACTACAGACTTCAGTTCAACTCCATCAAGGGTATAAGTTATTTTGGGGTTACTGTTCCCCAGGTGTAGGACCTTGCACTTTGCTGGATTAAAGTTTAACTGCCACTTTTCTGACCATCCCTGAAGTGTTAGGTCACTCTGAAGAAGCTCTGCTGGCAGTGATCATTAACTACTCTACCAATCTTTACATCATCTGCAAATTTAGCCCCTATCTTTTTATCGATGTCATTTAAGAAAAAAAAAAAAAGTTCACGTACTAAACTTCCCAATCACACATCATTCGAATTTTTTAAAAATTTAATGAATTAATTTTTTTATTATTTATTTTTATAACTTTCTTTCAAGAATCCGTATTTAGTCAAAAGGTAACATTTCTTATTTATTTCTTTTTTTTTTTTTTTTGTTCTGTTTCTTTACTATACAGGTTTTACAGTTTTCACGCGGACATCTTAGCTAAGCGATATGCACAGGTGACCTCAAGTTGAGGAAAACAAAAAATTCAAAATGCGAATATATTTTCAAATACAAATAAAATACAGTACGTGTATAAAAGATGTTGTTTCTATCTTATTTATTTATTTATATCTATTTATTTATAACAAATTAAATTTGCTTTCAAATTAGTTTAATTGCCTTTTTTGTTAAAAAAATTGTACGAATTTCTGCACAATTAGATTTCTGAGAGAAGCACTCTTTTCCCCAACAGCAAAATAATATAGCAGTCCTCTAATAAATCATGGTAATTTATTACTTACGTGTGGTTATTTTTGCACAACTGAATGGAACCCCCCAAGTTCCGGGACTGGTTACTGGAGTTTTTTCTTTTTTTTTTCCCCTTGACCTCTACTGCATTACCTATGAGATTAGCGCATAAATATTCCCTGTGCGCGTGTTGAGCATATGGCAATTTGTAAACATTGGTAAAGAATGTTTAGGGAGAATACTATTCCTGTTTAGAAGTTATACTTTTTAATATACCAAAACTCAGTAACATTACAATTAAAAATAAAATAAAAAAGAATCTTTAAAGTAGACGGCGCTTGTTTGTAATGGCTGCCTTTTTAATTTCTGTGTTTTCCTTGGCTTAGCTATTATAGCTTTTTTTTTTTTTACGTCAACAGGGAATTGTGTTTAAAAAAATTGAGATATTTGAAAACAAATAATGAAATAAATGAAAGTGATTATTATTATTACTTTGTTAATGTCAAAAAAGGAAGTTTTCGCCTCTTATTTGAGATACTTGTGCCGCAAAATGGCACTAGTATTGCAAGTAATGGCGTTGACCCTTGAAATCTGGGATCTGGATTTAATTGCCAAATTATGCAATTTCTGTCAAGGACTAATTATATTGCTCTATATTATTTCTCACTGATTGGGGGTTCCACCTCGTGACGGGTATTGCTACCAAGTACAGAGGGTGGTTGTTGTTATGTCTGGTGTTACTGTTGGTCGAGGAACTCTCTGACAAACCTACAGGTGTTCAGGATTGCGATTTTCTGGAGTTCCTTGTATGTGTTTGCTGGGAGACCTATTGCTGCTAGGTTGTTATGTGGGGTCTTTGGCACCATACCTGTGGTTGACACGATGATCGGGATGGTCGTTACTTGTTGCATATGCCACATCTCTTTGATCTCCTGTCGTGTACTTCCTTCTTTTTTCCCCATGGGTTTTCTGCAGGTTGCCAGTGTTGGATATGGCTATGTCAATCAAATAGGTAGCTTTTTCCTTCTTGTCCACAAGCGTTATGTCCGGTCTGTTGTGCGAGATTGTCCTATCCCTTATTATGGCGCGGTTCCAGTACAGCTTGTGGGTTGGGATCTCTAGTACTGCCTGGGGTTGGTACTTGTAGTACGGTACACTTTCTTCGATCAACTGGTATTTCCTTGCTAGCTTCTGATGTATTATCCTGGCTACCTGATCGTGTCTATGAGTGTACTCATTCTGGGTGATCACCTTGCACCCCGCGGTGATGTATTGGATCGTTTCTGAGGCACGGTGCCATCGTCGACATGTGTCATTGAACACTCCAGGCTCCTTGGCGATGTATTTTCCATAGTTTCTGGTGTTGATTACCTAGTCTTGGACGGCGAGCATGAATCCTTCAGTCTCCTTCATAACTTCTAAACGGGGTAGAGCGTCCCGCTCGTGAGCCATGCATTGCAAGCAATTTTATCTATGTGATCTTGATGGAAATCATTGTAGTGTCTGCCCTGGAGTGTCTTCTCTGCTTATCTTTTTAGTTTCGTTTGTGCCTCCTGGTTGGAGGGTCTCCTCGCTTAAGTTGAGTGGGGTATACCGCTTGTCTATCTTTCTTATGGCCTGCTGGAGTGCTGCTGTGTGTTTCTGGAAGTAATCCTTCAGGTTAACTATCGCTGTCTTCTGTTGCTCAATGAGGTCTATCAGGCCCCTTCTTCCTTCTTCCCGGGCAATTGTCAGTCTTTCCACGGCAGATTTCGGGTGGTGTCGGCGGCTCTTGGTCATCATTGTCCTTGCCTTTCTCATGATATCCTCCAGCTCGGTGTTAGTCCAATCTATGACTCCGAAGGAGTATGTTAGCGCTGGAACTGCATAGGTGTTATTATTATTATTATTATTATTATTATTATTATTATTATTATTATTATTATTATTAGCCATATGGTACAAGGAAGCCGGAGGCTTATGCTGCACCAGCCAAAAAAAAAAAATTCTGAATTATCCTGAGAGAGAGAGAGTCAGAAGTAGAAGGGAATCACAAAGAAAGAGAAGAATGATGATATCCAGCTCAGGACCCTGGGTGTGCCCATAGTCACCAGATGTGTACCCCTGGGATTTGGTTAAATCTACAATAAGAATATACAGGGCAGGATTATAAGATCCTTGGCTATTTTTAAAAAAATTAAAACTGCAACGAAGGCTCATGGTAAAGAAAAAAAAAACCTTTTTACAGTCAGACAACGTTCAATTTTTTTAAGAAAAAATATTTCCAATATTCACCACCAGTGAGTCAAGATTTACATATTAAAGACGTTATTTCGTACGTGTTACATTGTGTGAAATGACAAAGCCAACAGATGCTTCAGCAAGACATCCTTTTATATTTTGCCTTCTTTATGAAAAGAACCGCAATGTTATTACAACTCTCCGTTATTTCGAAAGTCTCAGACACGTAATACGACCTCTATGTTCAAAACAAACATCTCAATCTCTGATTCATGAGATATTTTTAAAAAGAGGAAATCTCAGTGATTGACCATGAGACCATGAGACCGGTCTGGTCCCACTTGAAACGCAAAAGACATTGTTCGCCTTCGAGCTGGACCGTAAGTTATTGCACAGATAAATGAATTTATCGATGAACTGCTTCCTGTGCTCACATCATTTGTCTTGTGGGGAGCGGGGAGGGGGTTCAATGGCGTGAAACATTTTTATGGGTCATTTTCACGACGTAGCTGATTTAGTCGGTCTCAGCCGATAGTAACATGCTTTTTTCTTCAAGAAAGTCGGGTTTTTAGTCAAGTAAACACAAAATGGATGGACCGCACATAATATATAGGGCTCAATATGGCCTAAGTTGCTGTTGCGCCTAAAATCCTACACCAACCAATTACATCACTTCTAGCCCACTTATGGCTTCTTGAACTGTTGCTGTTCCTTGGACCCGTTTTTTCAAAGCATCTCCGTGTTTACATGTACCGATGTCCCTATACAGCCACAGGGGGACGTCGGATTCTATTTGGAGATCAGTCTAAATGCCCGTTTGCCGAAGCACGTTTTTTTCCATATATGTGGTACGTTGCGGTTGGCTCTCAAATAATGCGAACATGCGTCATTCCTTATTAGCATTAACAGTAACAACAGTAACAGTAGAAGCAGGAAAACAAGCTTAAACAGCATCAACAACAAAAAACATATCCCATATTACCTATCTGTCCCTTCTAAAAGTTCTAAGGCTTTGTCTAGTTTTTCCTTGAATTTATTCAAACTACCCACTTCCACAAAAGCAGATGGAAGTTTGTTCCAGCAATCAGCTACTTACTAGTTGAAGGCAAACCTCCGTACATCTATTCTGTAACCATCCCTCCTCCATTTGAATTTATGCCCCCTCATGTGGTAATCTCAGCAAGAGGAAGAATGCCATCGCTTGCTCCATCCATTCAGAGACTTAAACATCTCAATCATATTATCTTGCAAGTACCTTATCTCCACATGCTGCAATATGAAGAATGGTAGCCTTTCCTGGTAAGAGCATCTTTTTGCTCCCCTCTCTAATCTCGTTGCTCTTCTCTACATTCGTTTCAACAGTTCCACATCCTTCCTAGTATAAGACTTCCACACCTGTATACAGTTCCAGAAATGCACTAATCTGATACATACTTGTAATTTCATCGGGACAACTGTGCATTGCACTTCAATGTCACAAACTAAGACAAGTTGATTATTAAGTTGTATTTATATGAATGATTAGTTATTTTTTAACTAAACTGTAAAGGTTTTTCTAATAAGGGCAGCAGTTCAAGCACGCCGGCATCTATTATTATTTATTAAATTTCACCTACGAATATTAATCGATTAATAATTAAAATTTGTTCATTAATTAGCAATGTCGCTGAAGTGATGTAGTCGAGTTTTTAGCCTGACTACATCACATCAGCGATTTATACCATATTGCGTAAACTGCGTGTGTTTCTGTCAGTTTTCCTCTTAGACCAAACAGCTTTTTAACAGTTTTTCCTGTTAGATCAAAAAGCCCAAGTTTCTGGGAAAAAGAACCGTGGTATCCCCATTTGAGGCCGACTAACCCAGCCACGTTGTGAAAAAGTAAAACATTCCTCGTGTCATTGACGGGATTTGGAGTCAAGTCTTTCTCACGGGGTGCGAGGAGAAGGTGATTAAATGAACTGTGCTACCCGTGAGGGCAATTACCAATATATCTGTTAATATTAATCCATTTTACTGTTAGTAAGATTATTATAAAAGCTCGAAATTAATTAAAGAAAGAGTTCTGTATCATTTAACTACCAACCTTTACCTGATTTGCTGTCTTAGTAGTAGAGAAAGTACCACGGAACGTCTGAGAATAATCTGCATTCATTTAAGAAATTAAAATACAAATTACAAATACGCAAGTTCAAATGCTTAGATTTTCACTATTCTCCAACTCTATGAGGTGCAAACATTTCATGCTGTATCAGGTACAAATTTTTGCATAACTGGCAATAATTTCTCCAGCTATGTGATTTCTCATTTCCTAAAAAGTTCTGTTAGACGTTTTCGAATGCCTTACAGGCTCTTATTTCTTAATTTCTGTAGCATTTAATTTTTGAGTGAATTCCTCATCTTCTTTTATTCGAGGGAACTCTTGCCTCAAACAATAAAGTCCCTCTCCTTTTTTTGTCCATCGCATTTTTGACTTATCCGCCAAAGGAGGATGTGCTACGTTTTTCTTCTTTGTGTCATTTCTGAACCGTCTGGCCATTTTTTTATCCTGTAGGGTGAAAAATTGCCTCATTTACCAGCTCCAATATCCGCACTTTACGATAAACACCTAAAAGGTGTGGACTGCTACCCTTGGCCAAAAGGCGTCTTATTGAGAGTGAGGTCCTGATTGAGGCGCATAAGATCCTAAGAGGGAATAAGTAAATTCAATGAGGGAGATGCACATTTTCAGTGGTAAGAAATACAAGAGCCAAGTAAATATCAAATTTTAAGGAGTAACAAAAGAAATCTCATGAAGTTCACCTTCGGGCAATGTGTTGTCGAGGCAAAGAGGTTGACAATATTTGAGCTAGAACTGGACAGTCACTTTTTACCGATTGGGAAAGTATGAATGATTCAGCATTTTTTTAATATGATGGAAATGATGGACAAAATGATGGAAAAATCTGATATGATACAAAGCAATCGTTTTAGTAATGGCTGTGACGTATATATTGTTTTGGAGATGCAGGAAAAGCCTGCTTATTTGAATAATTTTCTCATTCTAATACCAATACTTATTAACAAGGACAAAATGATGAAAATATGAAGCAATAGTTTTTCAAACGGAGGTATGACGTATTTATGAACATAGAGTGATCATTTTCTTGCTAGTAGTACAGTGAAGGAAACATTCGATAAAAGATGAGGTTTACTTAGAAGGTATTATATAAAGAAGGTATATTGGAGAAAATTATAGCCCTGTCTGAATTCCAACGAGGTCAAATTGTTCGTGCACGTTTAGCAGAGGTATTAGTGACTAAAACTGTTTTGTTTAATGTACCCATAACAACTGTATGAAAATGACGTCTGCATCTACAAAGTGGGGAAAAGAAAATCTGAAAGGGCGAACTGTGGCAGAAAATCGAAGCTGACAGAAAAAGATCGCAGGATACTAAAAGTTTTTTTAATTTTCACCACTGCCGAAAAAATAAATTAATGTCCGTCTCAGCAATCCAGTTTCCAGTAAAACACTTCAGCGAGAACTACAAAAAGCTAAAATCTTTCTGATGGATTCGAATATATCATTTAGGTATTTATTTTTAACTGGCGCAGCAAAAACCTATGGTTTCCTTGCACGATATGCCTAATCCTAAATGCCAATTCTAACATTTCTTGAAAATCCGTCCACTGTAAGTCGCATTGTTTCGAGTTGTTAGATGTCCACCGACGAAGGAATCGATGGGACGAAGACAACAGAACCTTTATGCAGTTGGGAACGCACCTCAAAATACCAGAATTTTCATGTAAGCAATCATCCTTTGGGGGTCTTCACACTAAGAGTTATAACCAGCACTTGACAGTTCAGGTATGTTGGAACTACGACCAAAATTCATTTCTCTGAAGTGAGAAGAATAATATGCACCGTCAAATGATAGGGAGTTTTTAAAAACTCTGCAGTAATGAAAAATCTTCCGAGGACTTCAGTTTCATGTTTTTTTATTGGTGAAAAATCTCTCAAAATAAAGCTTTAATGAGGAATATCCAGTGAAAGCAGATCTTTTAGCGTATTTTAAATCCAAGTGACAATGTTGCATTTATTACCTATTTTGGTTGAAATTGTGTTAATACTAAACGTATAAATAAACGGGGAGACATTGAATTCACTTTTCTCCCGGAAGTCAGTGAGTCATTAGGAAAAAACTAGAAGCGAAAGAGTGAAAATGCATATAAACTACATTAAAACTCTTTAATGTGGAAGCCATAAGGAAATAGCACGCTGCAGATATATCACTGGAACAGAGAAATAAAAAGTGAAAATTGTAGAAGGGACAGAAGAGTAACGACTATGAAATATAAATAAAATTAAGAATCAGAAATAACAGGCAAAAGTCAAGAATAATTTAAAACCAAAAGGATAAAAAAATAAAGCTACTAAAGAGACCAGCTTAATATTATGGTGTGAAATATCACATAATTCGACGGAAAACTTCACCCAAAAAAGCTTGGGAGACCCATGCAGTAGAAGAGAAATGGCAAAGTAATTAAATTAATAACGCGGAAAAATATATTATATTGCTCATCGTGGCAAAAACACATAAAAACACTGGATATGGCAATGGTCAGGCCACCATCTTGAGTATTGCAAAAGGTTTGGAGGCCTCGATTTGGGAGGGAAGTGGGTCTACTTGAACGGGTGCTGCGAAGGGCAATGAAATTAGTGAACGAGCGAAAGGGTGCTCTTAACAAGAAAGGCTTCAGTTCTGAAAATTTCAGCGTCTGGAGACGAGGCACCGGTGAGGTGATCTCATTGAGGTGTTTAAGGCCTTTAATCAAGCTCAGTACTGATGAGATTCTTCCCTTTGCTCAGACCACACGCACATACAGACGTTTATAGACATGCATGGGGGAAAAGGACTGAAAATCATCATGGCGTTCCTTGTTTCCATGGTAGGATGAGGAGCAATCATGGATTATGAATACTAACATTTCTGTCTTATAGAAGTTTCAGGGTTTTTGGGCAGTAGCATAAACAAAATGGAACACCTAAAAATTGCATCTCCACTGAACACGTCCTGCACGAGGAAGTTCTTCTTCATCTTCTTCTTATTCGTGTACCACCAACAAATTGTAAAGAACTTCTCATTCGTGAAAGAAGACTAAATGAAAGATGCAAATTACACTCCCACATTCACCAAAGAATCACACCTAACTGAAAGAAGTTACTTAAACAGGTACGTGATTTAAATATATTAAAGCAAGAGGATGAACTTTTTGGGATCAAAACCCTAAGACTGGAATTTGCTATCCGATCATGGAAGAATTTCGGAATTTAGGCGTGATAAAATTTAAAAAAAAAAGAACACTTTAGACATTTTGCGATGTGCAGAATTCGCTTACGTGTGCGCCCAAATATAAATAGAGTGAATGAAGAATTGGGATTTGACCACAAAGCTGAAATATTCATCTGAAATTTTGAAGTTTATTACATTACAAGAACCCAAATCTTTCAACATCTGTAGCTCATTGCGTGGAAATGAATAAAATCTAAAGAGAGTACACCTCCCAGATAACGAATGTATCAAAGAAAAGGAACGTCATTGGTTTTAAGTTGATTTTAAGATCATGTTTGGTGACTGTTCTTAGATTTTGCAGGTGAAATAGAAAATCGATGGAATGTGAAATAGTACAAAGGAGAAAAACATTATTTGATTTTTTTGTTTTAGATACTTTTGTATTTTTAGTCTCCATATATGTGAGAACATAATGTTTTGTTAATTAGTATTTGTTCTCTTTTTAAAATAACGTTATTTTTTAATTAGCGTGATAAATGTTTAATTATCACGTCTTGAATAAAAGTAAAAGAAAAAGTATGCGCGTTACAGCATTTTGATTATCACATTCATGATCAGATTTTAGTCGAAGTGTCTTATTTTTAAACATGTACATATTTTATTTTAAAAAATCGCGAAAGTCGCTTCAATGAACCTACTTCCCCAAGGTGGAAGCAACATCTGTGGCAGAGAGTGGCGCTATCTGGTGTCGCTCCCATACGTAGCACGCACCACTGGATGTCAAAGCTAAACAGGGCTGGATGAAGATGATTTGTAGAAATATTGAACATACTGCATCGAATGTGGCGCAGAATAAAGTCACTCGCGTTCAGGTCTTACGCAGGGGGCTCGGTTCGAAAAGTCGGAGGCGGTCTCCCGCGGACGATAGTGGAACCAGTGACGCTATCTCCTGTATGGCTAACACAACTGAAGGGCAAGACCATCCAGCTGAAGACAGAAGAATTAAGAATCAAGATAGGCCAATTAGCCCAGTACCAACGGGTAATAGATAGAAATTGATTGGAAAAGTGAGGAGCATCCTCAAGAGAGAAAACGTCCACAGCAAACACGCGACCAAAAATTAGAGACTAGGAGAATACACACTGAAGCAGAATCTCCTCCCACCCAACGAGAGTCTACGCCGATATAAGCGCTCCCAGAGAAAACAACCGAATCTTTGATGAAAACCAAAGCGCGTTCTACAAGAACATCGGACAAGACGTGAAAGACGGAAACGAACCACCCGAGCAGAAGCTGATCGAGGAGTTCTGGGGAAAGTGTGAAGCAGTGAAGTAAGACATAACAGCCGAGCCATCCGGATAGAACTAGAACTAGAACGGAAGAAAACCAAGGATGTACAAAAGATAAGCGAATGGGAGATTCGTAAGAAATAAATACAACGATCGATCAGGAAGGCCCACAACTGGCGAACCTCAGGAACAGATAACGTCCACATTATTGGTACAAGACACTCACTTGCCCACACAAGCACCTAGCAGAGCAGTTCACGCGAATGATAAGTTACTCAGAGACAGTCCCAGGGTTTCTTACTCAAGCAATCACTTATCTAAACCAGCTGCATAACCAAGAAAGTATCAGACCACTTAGAGAGCCAGGACAATATGGCCGAACAGCAGAAAGGATGCAAGGATCAATTAACCGCTGATGCCACAGTTATAGAGCTAGTCCACAAGAAGAGCCGTAGGCGGCAACCTGTACACGGCCTACATCGATTACCGCAAGGACGTCGTCTCCATGCCTCATAGCTGGCTAATAGAGACGCTGACCTCAAAGAAGGAAAGAAAACCTTATACGCCCTTTCCCACCTGATATAGATGAATTATATCGAGCTCTGCGCAGCAACTGAGAAGCAACTCCTCCGGATCACCGAAGAAATCAGCAAGGACATCAGGATGGAATTTAGTCTAAACAAATGCAAGAGCCACACACTGCACTAGGGAAAATTAGTCGGCCAAAACTACCAGCTGCTGACTAGTAAAGAGATCGAAGCTACGACAGAAGGAGAGACCTACAAATACCTAGTGATGATGCAGGCTCAGAAGTTAGAGCACAAGGAGATCAAGGCTTGCCTGGTCGAAAAATACGATGAGAGACTCAGAAGCCTGCTTAAAGCAAAGTTGAATGGAGGGAACATAGTTAACGCCATAAAATCTACGCAGTCCCAGTCCCATACTCCTTCGGGGTCATAGATTGGACTAACACCGAGCTAGAAGGTACCATGAGAAAGACAAGGACAATGACCAAGATGACCAAGAGCCGCCAACACCACCCAAAGTCAGCGGTGGAGAGACTGACAACAGCTCGGAAAGCGGGTGGAAGGGGCCTGATAGAGCTCATCGAGCAACAGAAGAGAGTGGTAGCTAAGCTGAACAATTACTTTCAGAAAACAAACAGCAGCACTCTACCGCCAGGCCATAAGGAAGATAAACAAGTGACATACACCACTCAACCTAAGCAAGGAGTCTTCTTTCGCCCAGACGGAACAAACGAAGCTAGAAACGCAAAAGGTAGGCAAAGAAGACACTCCATGGTAGACACTACAATGACCTCCATCAGATCACATAGTTAAAATGGCTTCCAGTGCATGGCTCACGAGCGGGATGCTCTTCCTCAAAACTGAAGGACTCATGCTCGCCATCCAAGACCAGGTAATCTACACCAGAAATTATACAAAGTACATCACCAAGGAGCCCGAAGTGTCAGATGACGCATGTCGACGATGCCACCCGGCCTCAGAAACGATCCAACACAACACCGCACGATGCAAAGCAAGGTGATCACCCAAACGGAGTACACTCGTAGACATGACCAGGTGCCCCTCGTGGCACAGTTGGTAGGATCATCATCCTCCCCACGCCGAGTGGAAAAGACCCGAGTTCGAGTCCAGTCGATGACGGGAGGGTTTTTTTTCCAACAAACAGAAAATCGACCTCAGAACACACGCAATTTACAGACAATATACACGGGGCAACATGGCCTTAGTTGCCGATGCTCCTAAAAACCAATTACAACAACAACGACGACGACCAGGTGGCCAGTATAATACATCACAAGCTAGTGAGGAAATACCAGTCGATCAAAGAGACCTGAACCAACAAGCTGTACTGGGACAGCACCATAATAACTGACAAAACAATCCCGCACAACAGACTGGACATAATTCTTGTCGACAAGAAGGAAATTATCAGGATGTATACGGCCTAGGACAGAAGATAAAAAAGATGTTGCATATGCAACAAGTAACGACCATCTCGATCATCGTGTCAACCACCAGTATGTTGCCAAAGACCCTACGTAACTGTTTAGCAGCGTCCCAGAGAACACCTACAAGGAATTTCAGAAAATCTCAATCCGGAGCACCTGTAGGATAGTCAGAGAGTTCCTCGACCAACAGTAACATCAGACATAACAACCAGCCTGTGCACTTGGCCTGGTACTGGTACCCGTTACGTGGTGGAACTCCCATCATGAAGAAATAATATAACAATAATAGTAATAATTGATCCGTTTTTCCACTTCGATGCTCTTATGATTTCATTTTAAAAAATTAGTTACTGAATGATCAATATTTACTGTTAATATTAGTTAGGTGTGTTTGAAATTGTTAGTTTATTTTTTTAATCACATTTTTATCCAGGTGTTTACGTGACACTGGTTTTATCACTGCAGTTGATATCTGGTTTTAGGTTGTCTAAGACCCATTGCATCAATTTGAAATACTGTACTTGAACAG
The DNA here is from genome assembly GCF_048544385.1 of Mastigoproctus giganteus. NCBI lineage: Eukaryota > Metazoa > Arthropoda > Arachnida > Uropygi > Thelyphonidae > Mastigoproctus > Mastigoproctus giganteus. The sequence continues at coordinate 119,565,006 of NC_143588.1, forward strand.
AGTTTGCATAAGTGGATCCTGAGCACTCATGGTTAGCACAGTTGGAATAATCGCGGTCCTTTCCACACCGGATGGAAGAGATCTGAGCTCGAGTCCCATCCATGGCGTGCGGAATTTTTATAGGCCTTTTTTTCACAAAGTGGCTGAGTTCGTCAGTCTCAGGAGAGGATAGCATGGTTTTTTCTCCCAAAACTGGTTTTTCGCCCAGAAAACAGAAATTCGACTACAGAACACACGCAATTTACAGACCAGACACGGAGCAATATGGCCTTAGTCGGTAATGCTCCTAAAAACCCTACAACAGCAACAACGAGGATGCTGAGCCCATATGCGAAAGGTCATTGATGAAGTTATTAAATAGAAGACCCCTATTTGAGTCAAAAGGATTTAAGTTAGTATTGTTGAATAAACTATGCCAACCCTCAATGATGTACCTCTAGATCTAAAGAAAAAAAAACTCCTGAATTCCGTAAATTGTTAAATTGCTGATTAGAAAATTGTGCAGGAACTTTTCAACTGTACTTAGTATGCTAATAAAAGAACCATCGGCTTTTATAAAGTGATGGCATATTGATGACCGAGCCATGACCGGGCCATGGAGGATTTCAGATAGTATCAAAATTACTTGTAGCTCTGTTCTGGAGGGAGATTGGAATCTCACCGAGATCCCTGATCCACTTTTAAAGATAAGCTGTACTTTTATATTTTGAAGTGATTAGAATAGATGCCTTCTTGTAGAGAAAGCTAAAGAGACCCGGTGGACATTGATATAGTTGTGTTGTGGTCTATTTCCATCCTTAAACTGATGAATACGATTAAAGGCGATGTCATATTTGAAAAATAAAATAAATAAATTACAAAAATGAAGTAAGGTAAGTGAACAGAAAGAGCAGAAGCAATTTCACTTATCTGCGACCTCACAACAGCTGACTTTTTTATTGGTCTATTTGTTTCCGCTTGTGGAAATCATCGAAGAGACATTGTAGGGCAAAGCAATATAAGTATTATCACGCAACGGGGCTATTAAGGTTGTTTTCTAAGTAACTGTGACCTAGAGAAAGTCAAAAACAACGCATTAAGTTCATTAAGCGAATTGTCACTTCTTCTACGTCCCGCAGGCTTATTGTTCTCTTGTGATTTGACACTCGGATACAAAGTTTTACTGCAATTCTCTCTTTGGCACACTTTATGCTTAAAGAATGGGGTTGAATCAACATAAATTATTATCCGGTGATGGCTGTACAAATACTGGACCGCCGCTTTCCGAGAAATACAACATGGTTGCGTTTACCTTTTAACGAACTGGATTATGTACGATGCTGGAACAGGTACAAGAATTGCTGACGCTTTAACACAGCCCCGCTGACCCCGTCATCATAAACTATGGTTATAAGATGAAGATTACGACAGCTTCACCCAGCGGGTAATTATGTTGAAATGAAGAATTAAGGGCTTTGAAAAATTCATGGTAACTTCAGTCCATATGAAATGCAATGTTGTTTCTCAACTCCTTTACTAATTAAGACTTCCTCTGATTTCCGCTCGCACGAATCCCCTACCGTTGTACCATCTACTCTTTCCCCCTCAACGGAATGAAGCCTTATTTATTTTTCCTCGTATCCTCAGACATACATATTTTGTCTCAGAATTTATACCGCATCTATTTTTAGATTACCAACTCGACTACTACTCCAGTAAATTGAAGTTTGAACCATTTAGTTAATTAGTGCTACGATCAGGCTTGAATCTGTGAGTAATTTCTTCAAATCGTAGCGTTTAGTGGACTTTTTCTTTATTTCTTCAATTTCAAATCCGCAATTTACAAAAAAAGCACAACTAACCCCTCCCCCCCCAACACCTGGTGAAAAAGGCCATGCTAAGAGTCCATACATGATGCGAGGAATTTTTATCGGCTTTTTAACCACGCAACAAATTCACCCAGAAACTCGGGTTTTTCGTCCAGCAACCAGATAAGTTGATCAGAGAACATGCGCAATTTATGGGCATAAAACGCGTGGATGGATGTTCTCAGTAATCCTAATATGATATTTTTGTAGTCCTCTTCTCAAGAGAAGACACTCGACATGATTAGCGTTGCTCTGGCAACGGACCACTTCATTACACCAGTGGGTAGTTAAGTGATAAGATTGTGAGTTTCTCACAAACACATTCAAGATTTACTTACCTACTATTGTAATAAACCGGTCCGTTGCCAGAACAAAGCAAATCACATCGAGCTTGTTCTCCTAAGAGGAGGGCTGCTATATCTTGTAAATGGATCTAGATCCTTTTTCTAGTCCTGTCTGTTCCTTCTACTTGTCACTAAGTGTACATGCCTTTTATATTCTACTTTTATTGGTATACTGTCATCTAAGTTCCATATACTGGCTCTTCCTTTAAGCAACCCTTCCCAAGGATGAGACTCCTAATGTGAATATAAACATTCTTCATTTTAGACCAAACAATATGGAAATACTCTGAAGGCCGAACAGCTTACATTTGGATAAGATCAAGTCCCCAAAACCGAAAAGGAGTGGAATGCATACAAAGTTAAAAGGAAAATGGTCAAATTACACTACTGGAGCCGCGTTCTGGAGGACTTACATTGACTCCTCCAGTAGATAAAATCCCATGTATTAAGACAATCGGCTTTGACAGCCAAAAGAGATATAAACTACCAAATGACCTTGTAGTTCCGACGAACGAAAGGGAGTGTAATCTTGACCTGCTCATAGAGTTGATGTATAGCATACATTGGAGACCAGCCCATTTGCATCTGTTCAGCGTAGCAGGAAATGTACGATGGACATCGAAAGCTGTAGGACTGATTTTGATGTTAAAGAATAGATGGAAAACGCATATAAAAATAGAGGATGAGAATATATATCGCAGAACATTTAAGAATCCATCTGGGGACTATGAATCCAAGGTGCATCACATTTCATATTAAGAAAGCTGCTCACGCGACAAGTGTTAGAACCTACAGTACCTAGTAACACGACTGGAACGCCCTGAAAAATACACCTACATACACCTACATTTCCTCGGTATATTTAATTAATTGGGGGAAAAAATGATAGCTTGGGTCAATAGCTTATTTTATCCGTTTGCACTTTCAGGTTAACAAGAATTTGCGTTTAGCCAGCCAACTTTCAGAACTAAAATAGATACTCGAGAGTTCCGAACGAAATAATCGATTATGGACTATCGATAAACGAAAATCTCATCGTGAGGAGGACAGATACAGATAAATACGAGTACTATCAGTTGGAATCGGTCCATTATCACTAATGTTTCCTATTTCATTATCTAATGATTTCCTTAATCGATTCTTTTTCTTCTTAAGTTTCTAAGTCTTGTGACTGGTAGCTCAGCAGCAATTCCTTCCATTCTTCTCTGTTGTTAGCTTTCGTAATGGTATCTCGTGGTAAGATTTTATTCATGTACTTTCCTTTAGTTGTTTGATATAGTTTTCCTTGGTTCTTTTCCCTTCAATCATTCCCCCTAAAATTCTTTTTTCTAAGCTTTCATGTCTTAATAAATGTCCGATCTATCTTTCCTCTTCTGATTTTTAATGTCTTAATGAGGGTTTTCGCTAGCAGACCTCTTCTCAAACTTCATTATTTGTTTTTCTGTGCTTCCATTTTATGTTTAGCATGCGTCTCCAGCACTTTATTTCAAAGGCCTCCAGTCTTCCAGTTTTTCCAAAGGCCTCCAGTTTTTCCAGTCTTCCTTTCCCAGTGTAATAATCTTTTTTCCGAGCTTTAGATTCATTTTACTGACTACTATTTTTCTCATTTTATTAAACTGAGTCTTGGTGATTCAAATTCTAGTTTAGACATCTTCTCTACAGCTTCTGTTACAGTACTGCCAAGGTATTTGTATTCTTGTTCACTTTTTGTGAAATCTTTCGGTATTACTCCTGATTTTCATATAGTTGTGTAATAATATTCATATAGTTCAGTTTTTGTTTCATTTCCCATTTGCTTTAGGGTTCTCCTGGAATGCCATAAGCTCCTGGACTTATATATTTTTAATTCATTTAATGCTTTAATCAAATTCATCTCTGTTTATGCAGGTCCTGTTATATGTTCTATTTGATCAAACTGATTAATTTCAAGTTCTCCTCCTCTGTATAAACTCTCCAGATATTCTTTCCACCTTTCTAGGATTCCTTGTCCATTATTGTGTTTTATTGACGTGTTTTTGTGGGGTTTTTGTTTCATTACCTATTATTTTATAAACTTTCTCCAATTTTCCTTTTAAGATTAGTTCTTCTGTTAGTTTGCATTCCCCTTCAAAATATTTTTTCATTAGCCTTCTTACACATGTAAGAAGGAGAAGGTAAGTATATTTTCAACCGGTCTTTGGACTGAATTGGGAACAGAGATCAGTTCTTTTTTTTTTTTTTTTTTTTGAGAAAGTTCGAGTAGTAATTTGTTAATTTTTCGTATTCAATTTTCCCTACAGTGTCATTGCTGCTTTTTCTAGGGAAAGTTAATGTGGTAGTTCCCCCCTGCTTTCCACATGAGCAACCAATTTCCTGAATATGTCAGGGATTCCTCTTCGTCCTGTACAACAGCCCTTCCGACATCATTTGTCCTCGGCCACAAGCTAGCACTGATAGCTGTTCTCATCACCAGGTAGTTGAATCAGAGTTCCTTTTCTAAGTATCTCTTAGTCTGGCTCCTACCCCACGAAGACCTGTCCGACTTAAGAGGCTCTATCGGTAGCTAGACTACCACCAGCATAGCTCCCGGAGTTGTCGCAGCACGCAAGCCCCCTCCCCCAGCATATCAAGGTGAATATACTGTCCGGGGGCAGGAATCGATTATTAACCATTCGATTATATCCATCACTAGAAATAGACTGTTTGGAATTATTATTATTATTATTATTTATAGCATTAATTTGCTATGAAACTTGTTTTCAACACATTTAACCAACAGTTCCTACGAACAAGTATATTTGCAACCGGTCTTTGGACTGAATTGGGAACAGAGATCAGTTCTTTTTTTTGAGAAAGTTCGAGTTTAAAGAATTTTGTTTATTTTATGATAATAAATATCCCGACTTAAAAATGACTTCTGACAGCCAATTGCTGGGAATAACGTCATTACATAGGAGCGGGTATGGCGCGTGTAAACCAGCTTCAAGGCACACCACATTTCAGAGACGTAAACAATTGTGAAGAGGCAGATAAGGAAAAAACAGTGGATAAAAGCATGCTAACCCTAATGTCAGTTGTTGCACACCTTTTACAGAGAAGGAAACAGGATAATTTTGCACGTGTTACACGGCTAATTATACGAAGCTTGAATTTTTCAGTTCAATTTACCACTGAATACAAAGAAGGTTAAAAAACAAAGTAGCCTTCGTGCATACGCCATGATCAGGGAATATGAGGACGGCTAATCGATAGGAATTCTTGAGAACAAGGCCAGAGGAAGAGATAAGGAAAATAAATAATTACATGCAACAGAAATCTATCGAATACCCGGAAACCCATCACCATAATAAGTTGTTAATTTTTTATTCATTTTGGCAGGTTTCAGTTATTAAGTAAACAGCGGGCAAAATAAAAAAAAAAAACACCAATTCATTAAAAATCTGTGAGTTTTATTTCGTTTTGACTTGCATATTCATGAACCTTATGAAATGATTCATTATGAAATAGTAGTAGTGTTTGATGCAAGAAAGCAAGCTTATATAACATCAGCCAAAAAAAAAAAAACAAAAAAACAATTCACACATCCATTCGCTCTAAACGTTTTTCCAGTTCCTCCTTGAATTTATTAAAGCTATCAACTTCTACAACGACAGATGGAAGCTTGTTCGTGCAATCAACTAACCCCTGCCTAAAGGCAAATTTCCCCACAATGTAGCCTACATCTGTCTTTCCTCAATTTGAATTTGAATTTATGCTCCTTAGGTTTGTAATCTGAGCAATCGGAAGAATCCCATCAGAATTGAGACTACTCAACCCATTATACTTCATTGTACACCTCAATCAGATCACCTCTCAGGTGTCTAATCTCCAGACCTGTAATTTGCAGCACTTAAGCCTTTCTTGGTAGAAAGGCTTAAGTGCTTAAGAGGATTCCTTCGTTTCCTTCACCATGATTCATTAAGATTTATAAATATTATTAATGATTCTTTACGATTCACGAATATGAAATGAAATGAAATGATTCGCGAATGATTCATTAACATTCATGAATATTACTAATGTCAGCATCGTTTATTTAGAATTTAGATATTAACAAAAAAAAAAAAAAAAAAGAAAGAAAGAACACTGGAATTCCAGAAAACTGCCAAGTTTCCCTGAAAAAGAACTGTCTTAGGCTATTAACATCAACGCCATCTATTAGAAACGCACCACACTAAATATCGTGCACGTCGGCAATTATTTGTTCAGAGGTTATTTGGATAAAGTATATTTAAGTTTAATTATTCAATCCAGGTCTTCATTTTAACATTTTTATGTCCTACTTATCAATGACTGACGAGTTATAAATCTCTGTATGGCTTTTCCATATTTCTGACATAAATGTTTTTTTCCTGCTATGCCACTTCCCAGAGTAGATTAAGCAAGTCCCCAAGTCTGGTTTATGAAACACTAAAAACACTAATTATTACGGATCTGAAATCTGGGCATCGTCAACAAAAACCATCTCTTCGTTGAGTCCTCTTCAAGCACAAACTTCCACCCCCACGCGCATATTTCAGACATTACCAAACTTATAAACTAACAGAAAAGCCCCAGAACGGATCTTCACCCCCCCTGCTTACTCGTCTCATAATATGATAGCGAGTGAGATCAATACACCAAGTTTTTGGTAGATGTGTAATTGAAGAATCCCCACGAAGCTCTTAAGAGCCCTCCCTTCTCTACAGTCTGTGGCGTGGAGGCTCAGGACAGGCGACAGATTCCTGCCATGGAGATGATCCAAAACGTACTGGAGGTGGATGCTGACTACATGAAATGCATTGCATGCAAATTATACAAAAGGCATATCATCAGGGAGCAGCTCTCGTCTTCAGTTCAGTGACTGCCACTGTTTTTCCTTGATCAGTATATTGCCATTGTGGAAAAAAAAAAATAGTTTCCTGTGTTTACAACTTGTTTTTTCCCGTTTTAGTTCCTTTTATGTTGCTGTTATGTAGAGTGTGTTTAGTGTCAAATGGCCCAGGGATTTCCCCCATCTTCGCGTTGTATACATTGTGGGTGCGAAAAAGAACACTGTCAATGCCAGAGGTTTAAATGTGTATGGATTTTGTATGTGTTGTGTCGTGTACCATTGTTCCTCTGGTCATTTAGCCGCTGGGCCCCTAATGGGACCCAACTTTGTCCACACTCTGCCCCGTGGAGGAAGACCAGGTACACCAGTAGTATTATAGTTATTTACTCTGGCAGGTCCTGCCACCTAATTTCCTGAGATTTCAGTGGCTAGGACCTAAAAAACAAGGGGGGAGGGAGAAGAAATAGGGTTAGCCGAGTTAATTAAAAATTGTGTTAATTAAATTTTTGAGTGTGGGGTACGATTACTAGGGGTTGGTTTTGAACATTAGTCATTAAAATTTTTAAGAGAGAGCAGGGGTGAGACTGAAGGCTGGAGGGAATAGACAGAAATATGGGGTCAATAGAGAAGGCAACCCCAAGTGTCAGTGGGGCAGGCCCAAGCCCCACCAGAGGGAAGGAGGGATCAGAGGGGGTGGAGACAAAGAGACCGTCAGTTCCCCCCGCTAGGAGGAAAGGGGAAGAAAGGACCATGCAAGGGAGCATGGTTCTGAGAGCCAAGATGACCTTGAACAGCAAAGCTGTGATGAGTCTTCTAGAAGTTCCCGTTTAGCGAGCCCAATCCGTTGTAAGAAATATTACTCATGGGAACGGTGTCCCATCTTCCAGTTTGTCCTAGTTACGGTCTGAATCTGTGGTCGCACTTGGGACGCACGTTCCGTCCAATTGTCACTTAAAATGTGAAGGGTCTGTTTAGTGCGTCTGGTCCAGTTTTGGTGGTCACTCTTGGGACTGATGTCCTGTTCTTTGTGGTGACGATGACGTAGTGATCGGTTGGTTTGCACTTTGTTGTTACAGCCTGGTTCTTCCAGGGTGTGTGATTTCCTTGCGGCAGGTTGACCAGGGCTTGAGGTTATATCTAAGACGGACCCAGTAGGTTAGGGTCGACGGGTAGCGGAAATGTCAGGGGCTCACATCTGGTGAGTATGGGCTTGGCACACCCAGAGTTCCTGAGCTGGATCTCATCATTCTTCTTTTTCTTGGTGATTCCCTTCTACTTCTCTCTCTCTCTCTCTCTCTCTCTCTCTCTCTCTCTCTCTCTCTCTCTCTCTCTTTCACTCTCTTGGGGTAATTTCGGAATTTGTTTTTTTTTTTTTTTTTTTTTTTTTGGCTGGTCCAGCATAAGCCTCTGGCTTCCTTGTGCCATATGGCTAATAATAATAATAATAATAATAATAATAATAATAATGTACGGCGTCTGGCAAACTTCTTTTGGGCAAAGTCAGAAAACGCTGTGTAGGTGATGCTCCTGATTTGTAGGTATAAAATGAAGTTGGGTGACAAGTAGACCACGGAAATCTCCCGTACAACTCGCAGTCATACATAAGATGGTGCCAGGACTTCAGGGAACCGGAGGCACACTTTGGGTTATCAATAATTCCCAGTAGATTTAGTTTGCAGCAGTTTTCTCCGTGCCCTGTGAGAAGATAAGTCGTATATAAGCCTGGGGAGAACTAGGACGGATACTGTGGATATGTAGTTTGTACACTTGGCAGGAACTTTCGTGTAATTTCTCCCTTGGTGGAGTCTCTCCAGCGTTGTTTCCTGATGGTCATCAGATGGGTTTGTAGTCTTCTTTTCTCCATGGATCGGTTATTGGCAGGATCTGTGGTAAAGTTCATGAATGTAGTGCTGGTTCCACGGTTCAGATGATACAGCATACCCACACGGGCAAACTTCTAGGTCTGGGGGTAGAGCCCCCGCAATCACCTGAAATGTATGAGTTGACACCGTTTTACAGGCACGTGTTATGATTAAAAAGGATCGGTCTTTGGATTACGTCCAGTCTTCTCAAGTTCATTGCTGTTGAGGATTTATGACACCAGGCACTGAGGCATATGTGATGACCGGAATAAAGACTGCCTTGTAGAAGAGCGCAAGAGTGCCCCTCCTCAGTCCCCAGTCCCGGCGAATGACCCTGACTTAAGGGATGCAGTCTTAAGGGTATTGCATCAGGCATCCGTGTAAAATTTTCACTGATTTCAATAAAGATATTATATATACTTTTACTTCTGATATCTGGAAAATTGCACTTATAAACTGAGAAAAAAATCAGATAAACCCGCATTAAATCCTAGATCTTATAGGCCTATTGCACTTTTGCCAAATCTTAGGACGTTGCTAGAGCGTTTAATGACTCTGCGTGTTACCGATCTTCTTCAGTCGAAAACTATGGTGTCCTCTAATCGATATGGGTTCTTTGTTGAAAAGTCCCTGTACAGAAAAAATCTAGGAGGGTGGCTCATACATACATCCAACTAAACTTATTAGAGTGTAACATAGAATAAAATATCAGCAAATACATAAAATAAATTAATATAGAAGAAAAATTACATACATACAGAAACCATACATTCATAGAAAAATTACAAAATATTATAGGAAAATTAAAATTACAAAACATTATATATTATACATACATAGAAAAATGACATCGTCATTTGCACTATGAATTGATTCAGATTGTCATTCTCTGAACAAAAAGGAATATCCTCAGTCCTATAAGAGTCTTTTGGAGACACTATAAATCGTTCATTGAAGATTTTTATGAGGGCACTTGAAGTCTTTCTTCAATTACGTTCTTCATCATATTTCTAGTTTCGTATACAGATCAGCTGCAATGAGCTTCCTCTAAGTTTTCTCATGGCAATACCTATCCGGGTCTATTTTGGGGTCTCTAAAGGGCTCCAGAGTATTGGCAGGAAACATCCGCCTTAATCCGTCCGTGTTATTGAGAGCGCTTCGGAGACTATGAGGGTTGTGGAAGCAGGCTCCAGGGCTGGGCCTTACTACAAGATTTTCAATTTCAGGGGCATCTAAACTCCCAGTGAGAAGTTGTGCTAGAGTGAAGATGTTACGTATTGTGATCATCCGAATCCACGGAGCTGTGTTCAAGTTTGCGTACAGTATGATTTCGGAATTGTGAAGGGCTTCCCGGAAATCCTATTTAACCACCGGAGCAACCAATATTCCAGTAAGAAATTTCCTAATATAAGTATTTGGAGCAGAGGACCAAATTGTCGAAGCATATAAGGATACAGGAACGATACATCTTTGGATATATTGGGTCACCAGCTGCTGGTTTCGAATCCCAGTTATTTTATGTTTTACAGCCCATATGACACCGAGAGTTTTTGTTCTCGTGTCCTGAAAGTGCCTTTGGAAGGTAAGGCCCTCGTCTCACGTCACTCCTAGGTCGGTATATGACTGACTTCCTTAATCTGTGCTCCATTAAGAGATAATTTGATTTGATTTTTAATCTTCTTATTAGTTATTGTCGGTTGTGCTGACTTGTCTGAGTTTAGCCATGAACCGATTTACGTGGGTTTGTCTCAAGTTCATACAGCTTAGCGTTGGCATGGAAATTGACGTCGGCCACCAGAGATCTTTCTTTAGAGACAACAAAATATTTTATATCATCGGCGTTGGAAATAAATTCTGATTCCGCGCCAGAAAAGGCTCCACGGCGGCAGCGAACAGCAAAGCTGATAAAACACCTCCCTGTGGGATGCCCCAAGTGAGGGTGTGTTCTGCACGGAATTCTTTGTGTTGTACAATGAGGTGTCTTGGCTTCAAAGTGGTCTTGATGATCTGGCATAGTGTGCCCTCAATGCGGAAATAAACTTTCAATATGTTTTCAAGCGCAAGTAACAACATATTATCGAAATCTGCCTTTATGTCAATTTGGGCTTTTTCGTTTAATGCGTACTGCATTCTGAAGAGAGTCTCCAACAGATTATTAGTAGTGGATCGTCTCGGTACTACGGTATGGAGGTGGGGTGGCCTGTGCACAAAACACTGTTGGGTTAAAGCAGGAAGGATGGCTTTTTCAAAAAGTTTTAAAAGAGAACAACTGATGGATATAGGTCGAAAGTCTAAAGAGGCCTTAGGGTTCTTTTTCTGACAACTGAAGTCTGAAGAGACATTAGGGTTCTTCTTTTTTGTGATTCCCTCTCTGGGAGAGAATCCCCATCTTTCAGGATGTTTTGGAAAATGTGCACCAGCACATCAACAATATAGGCACTGCATATTTTTAAAATAAAGATAGGAAACCCGTCGGGGCCGATCGTAGATTTGTTAGGCAAGGAATTAATTGCATTGATGAGATCTTCTCTAGAAATAATGACTGCGGATAGAGCATTCTCACAAACGCCTCCTCTCGCTAAAATGTTGTTCCATATCCTCCAGCTGATATCCTTGGACATTTTTTGCTTTACCTTCAAGTGGCAGCCTTTCAAAGCACTCCTTAGCCCAGTGTCCGAATGTGGTTTCTTCCATTTCAAATTTAGCTCACGATTCTTTTCGAATGTCGAAGCTTTCTAATAACCTCTTCGTGGCGTAAATGTCGTTTCTTTTTCAATAAAATGGCTATTTTTTTCTTGTAGTCCGTGAGGTCTTCATTCAATCCTGAATTTTTCTATCTTCTATATGCCTTTTACTTGGCCACAAACGGCTGTTTTAAATACTCGTTGGACCACGGTTTAGTTTTGTCGGTGACCCTTACCTCTTTTTGAGGCATCCAGGTCAGCAATAAATAGGAGCTCTTTCTCAATCAAATTGGTAACTTCTTCCACCGGTTTATTGTATTGAGCATTCCAGTTGTAGGTCTTGAGACGTTTTAAAATAATCTCAGGTCTAATGAATTTTAGAGTGTATATCTTCTTGGTTTGACGAGTTTGCTCATTGATGCGTCGCTCACCTGCACTATTACATAAGGAAATTTTACAACATATTGGATTGTGATCTCACTGGAATTTAGTTTGAGGGTTGACATTTTATGTTTATCAGATTATGATATAATAAATCCAAATGCTGCTCTCCCCTAGTCGGAAGCGTATCAAGTTGGTTCAGTACTAAGGTTTGGAGGGTTGCATCAAGGTATTCTTTAGCTTGATCGTGTCTTGGGCTAAGCATATTAAAGTCACCAGTTACAATCATGGGAATATCCGTGCTAAGATTCTTGAGCCTTCCTCCTGAAAGACGCAGATATGGCTTCAAAGTTTTCAGACGCACTTGGTTTAATTCTTGTAGAATGTAAACTTTCATGATAAAGGATTGCAACTCCTCCACCCCGCTTATCTATTCTGCTGTTCCCAATAAATCTGTAACTGGAGGATTGTACCAGCAGATCCAGTTGCCTGTTATAATTTAGCCAAGTCTCCACTACACACATAAAGTCATATTCTTCAAGGAGTAGGCAGGTCTGCATTGCGTGCAGTATGTTTACAACACTTCTAACGTTCTGAATAAAAAAAAAAGCAAATGGTCTGGCATTCTCCGAAAGGGGCATTCTGTTTCTTTAGTGGCTATATAAGTTGATGCGTACTGCTGGTTCCCTGCACGTATGCGGCGTTCTTTTCACGATATCTTTTAACTAGTGCACCCAATGGCCAGTTGTATTCTAGGATTAGATTTAGGTCATCAGAGGAGCATGTAAGCACAATTGACGCATATGAAGGATGCCTTGTTTTCAGCTGTCTTACTTCTGCGTGGACTCCGAATCCTTGAGCAAACATGTCCTTTATGTCATTCGCCTGCGTGTTCGGGGCAAGCCTAGTAACAAAGACTTTCTCTTGGGTTCTAACGGCTGTAATATTGAACCTCCTTGCCAATTGGCCATCTGTTGGGAGGTTTTTTTGTCTGTATCTACATTAAAATTGTAGTTCGGAGATTGTGTAGAGGGATAAGAGTTATTATTCAGCATCTGGCTATTGGGTACATTTGTTTTGGAAGATGCTCTTCGGTTGGTAGCCTTCGACATACTCTGATCCTGCTCTCTCTCATAAGTCTTCTGGGATAAGGTTTTCCTTGTTTTCCCGTTTGATGTTATTTCCGCATATGTCAGCTTGAAATACTCTTCAGGGCACACTCTATCAGCCTCACATATGGCCGGAGAATAAGAGCTAGATAGGTCCTGTGGTAAGGGAGATGGGGAGGCTCGGGTAGGTGCTTTAGATCCTTGGTGCATATATTCTACCAGGGGTTGTTGCTCATATTTATCTATCACCGGTGGTTGCTCGATAAATCGTCTAGTTTCTCTGTTTCGCTGATAGGCAGTGACGGGAGGGATATTTAATGCTGCATCTTTTGGTCTATGTCCCACTAATGGTTCAGCATTAATACCCGAGAAGGGGGCATGAGCTTGGGCATCCTGTCCGCTTCTATGGAGTATAGCGCCATCCTCTTCACGTTCGGGCTCCGAGGTTTGAGGCACTCGCGGTATTGTTTGGTAATCTGGCTTACCCCCATAGCATCATACAGCTTTTCAGGTCAGTGATCTGGTCTCTTAGTGAGCAAATTTCCTGTTTTATTTCTTCGTTCTGTGCGCGGAGTTCTTGGTTGATAATGAGAAGGGTGGATAAGCACTCGAAAATTCGGAGAAATTTATCTTCTAGATTAAGCATGTATTCTTCGGTCTGGATTTCAACAGGTTTAAGAAATTCCCCAAATACTTCATCTGTTACGCTTTTGAGCATTTGTTTTGTGCCACTGAAAAAGGCGGTATTCGCCCGATTAGCCATAGCCTTAGGTGGGTTTGCCAGTAGACTAACAGGGGGATTTGCATGAAGACTGTCAGGAGGTGTCTAGAGAAGTTTCACGAGGGTATCCCCAGGGGTCTATCTTGGGGCCTCTTATAGGGAATACGGTGTTACAGGATTGGATTTCCCGTTGTTTCAGTAGTACTAAAATCATCGCTTATGCCGACGATCTTACTATCTTAATTCATGGTTCATCTAGATCTGCTATCGAAAGTAATGACACTGATGTCTTACAAAATTTATTTCAATGGACAGTGGATAATAAATTGACAATAAGTTCGTCTAAGATTAAAATGATGATCTTTGGATCACATTAAAACCCTCAACCCCCTTTAAGGAAGTTTAATAATAACAGGATTCCACTTGTCTCTAAAACTAAATTACTTCCTTGGGATTACAATGGATCGAAAGCTTAATTTTGTCTCTCATTTAAATAATGCAACAAAGATCAGAGGATTCACTGGTGCTATTGTGAAAATTTCTCATTCAGACTGGGGACTTTCTAGACGTACCATGAGAATCATTTATAACATCGTATTCCTTCCTATGGCCACTTACGCTGCAGGTGTATGGTTTCACAGGTTTAGAACTGTTAAATTTCTATTGAAGTTGGCTACTATGCAACGAACAATATTATTTTGTATGTTAAGAGCTTGTCGTACTGTTTCAACTACTGCACTACAGGTTCTTGCAGGTGTATTGCCATTGGACATTCGCGTAGCTTACAGAGGTCTTTGTTAGAGGTTAAAAAACCAACTATCAACTGAATTTATGGGTTTGGTTCTGAATATTAATTCAGATATTAAGCAAGAACGTAATCGTTTGTGGAATGAAATGATAAATCTATGGCAGACACGCTGGGATACGTCATCTGTCGGATCTGTTACTTTCCCTGAGATGACCTTTTGTGTAAAGCAGAAACCTGTTTGGTTCTCTTTAGACATCCTTCCTCTTAACGGGACATGGATCTCTTAACGAAAAACTATGTCGTTTTGGTCTTTCTAGAACGGAAGCTTGTCAATGCGGGGAAAATGAAAATTGGAGCCACATTTTATTTGAATGTCCACTGTATAATGACTTTAGAGATGTTCGTCAGTTTCTAGACTTTGTCAGTGGCATGAAACTTTGCTGGTGTGAGACAAGAATTGTTATGTTGCTCTTCAGAAGTTTGCATCCGATGTTTTCACATGAAGAAGAATTAGTTATTATACGGCTACGAATAATTATACTCCTTTGGCTGGTGGAGCAACTTAATAGGGAGCAATATTCCATAGTTAGATGCTGTGCACATTGTGTATTAGGGACCAGTAGATTAATATCTTTATTGCAGGCAGTGAATGGTTCCATGATTGCCTGATGCAATAATACCCACAGCAGCGACAATGCTTGGGGTTTAACATTAAATAACTAATACAGTAAAAATTACATAAAACATATATTAGAACATACAACGTATAATTACATATTTTACATATAAAATTAATATTAACATGAGAACACGAAAAGCGATGAAAAGACGATGGGAGTCATTCGGCTGAAGACGAAAGCTGTTCCCTGACGATGCGTCTTCTGTACGATTTGTCCTCTATTTGTCCTCCTCCTGGATGTGGAATCGTCCACATCCAGGAGATGGATGTGGACTACACATCCATCTCCTGGATGTGGACGAGGTCCTGGACGTTGTGGAGCATCTCCATGGGCAGGAATCTATCGTCTATCCTGAGCCTGCACGCCACAGACTGCAGAGAGGAGAGGGCTCTTAAGAGTTTTGGGGGGATCCTCCAATTGCACATGTGCCAAAAACTTGGTGTATTGATTCACCCGCTGTCATTTCAATTGACACGAGCAAGTGGAGGGTGAATATCCGTTTGGAAACTTTTCTTTAATTTAGAAGTTGAGTGATATCTGAAATATGTGTGAGTGGTGGCAATTTATGCTTGAAGAAGACCCACCGAAGAAGCCAGTACTCATCAGATGCAATGGTTTTTAGCGTGGTTTTCGTTGCCGACGCCCAGATTTCTGAACCGTACGTGATGACTGGCTGCAGAAACCGGTATGTGTTGAAGCGTGTACTCAGGCTCAGTGATATGAAGGAGGTATTGTTTGGCAAGCCATCTGGATCTGCAGACGTTGTTGTGAATGTCTGCAACATGGTGTTTGAAACTGAGTTTGGGGTCGAAGATAACGCCGAGATCTCTCTGCTTGGTTACTGGGGTGATGGGGGTTCCATGGATTCCCAGGTTTAGTTGCGTCGGGTTTGATTTGAGTGAGAATACCATTTGCGTAGATTTGTTTGGATTTATCTTGAGAAAAAACTGTGCCACGTATGTAATCAGATTCTTAAGGCTGTTATTTATGGTTTCAGAAACAAATTCAGGTCGGGCGGTCTAGTGTATCCAATAGAGGAGCTTCAAGTCGTCTGCATAACTGATAAATTCTGTTTGCTGGCACAGGAATGGGTGGATTACAGCCGTAAAGAGGAACCCTGATAGAACTTTGCCCTGGGGAACATCTACACAAACTTTCTTTCTGGATGATTTTTTAATCACAGTCATGTGAGGGACCCTGGTCGTAAGTAGCGACTTCAAGAATTTCAGTATATTGCCTTTTATCTGGTATCCCTCCTCACAAAGTTGCAGGGGGCTGGATGTCTATGCTGTCGAATGCAGACTAGATATCCAGATAAACAATTGCCATCTCAGCCCTATTTTGTAGAGCCCCCAGAATGGTGCTGGTGATTTGCAGCAGGTTGGTAATGGTGGAGCTGCGTTTCAAGGCATAGAGAATGAATGATGATTCACATGGCAGAACCTGGTTGGTTAGGATGGAAGAAGGCATTTCTCCATGACTTTGCAGAGACATGACGCTTTCATTATTGGCCTTCGGATGCCTTTTACATTAATGTTTTGACTTTGAACTTGAACTGAACTGCATGCATTTGGATTGACTTTGATCTGGCATGTTTGTAGTTGTTATTTGTTATTTGGTTTTTAGGAGCATTAGAAACTAAGGCCATATTTCTCCGGGAATATGCGGTGGTCATTCCCTGACCTTTCCGCATCTTCCGTATTTGGTGGTCACGGGCTCGAACCCCGGTTTAATCAAGAAGCGTGTGCTACACACTGCTGCTCCTGCCCACCTGGCTACGAAGACGCCCGATCTGGCATGTGATAGAGAACATTGTACTTTACAAGCTCAGGATACGTATATGGAGCAGTATAACCTAAGCCATCTGTTTATTTGTACAAAGCCTGGTGGTTTGATGATAAGGCATTGTCTACCGTGAAGGATATTGTTATAGGAGCTACGCATATGAAGTATAATGTTTTATTTATTAATTTATGTTACTATTATTTTTATTTATTTATTTATTGTTATTATTTAAAAAGTATTTATTTTATTATTATATATATATCTTTTATTACCGTTTTATTTTATGTTATTTGTTTGAATTTTTTATTTATTTATTTTATTTTATTATTTTTTTTTAACACCATGGGAGATTTTTTTTTTTTTTTTTTTTTGGAGTGGACCCCCAAAGGAATCCGGCCCATCTTTTGCCAATGTCAGGTGGGTCAGAGTCTCGAATGGAGACAATGCGATCCATTGGGACTGGTTCACCTTCCCGTGGTGTGGACGAGTACCCAGAATCATCTGTCCAGGTGACTGATGATTGTGGGTAGCTAAGCGGTCAGACACAACAACAGAACACACACAAACATACACTACTTATTTCTGGCCCTTTTACAGTGGTACTGTTCTTCACAGAGATAGGAGGTGGAGATTCCAGGTGCCGCCCATTACAAATACACATGTCCACATGTCATGTATCATTGCGCATGCGTCTCCATGAGTCAGTGAGTGGATTTTGTACTCCGTAATTTAATGCTAATTTCAATGGTTTTAAGTCCGACCTGCAGATGAAGTACACAGAAATACGCTTTGTGTTGTCACATGACTGGTTACGTTATCCTCTACGAGCTATGACAACGCCATCTGTCCCTGATGTTCGGGCATATCCTCATCCATCTGGAAGAAATTCTTCATGGCAGCCCAACTGGGCTGCCAATGAAGGGTTTCAAGGGATCGTGCTCCAGAAGTTACATTCATCAGAACACAAGAACAACCTGAAATCCACCTACAACAATACACAGGACTCGCGCCGCATAGCTGAAAGCAGAAAACCCCAACGAGGCAGAACTTTCAGCAGCCGTGCCGCCACTTGACAATACCCAGCACTACTCCAGATCCAACAAATTACAGGTGGCAATACCTGCAAGATTTATAGCCCCTCTATACGCGTAAAGCCACATTTCGACGTCTCTTACAGCTAATTCCGAGCCACGAGAACCTGTCCGTATCGGATGCAAGCACTGACGCATCTTCAGCGTCCACTCAAATAGCTTATATCACACAAATATCTGAAAGCAGCCAAACCGCACCAGAAATTACCATCCAGCACCTAAAGTCATCCAAAAAAAAACCAAAAAAAAAACCACTAACTATTATATTAGGCCACCCGAATATATAAATCATATGCGTCTTATGTCTGTTAATTGCGTGTGTTCTATGGTCGTTTTTCTGTTTTGCTGGATGAAAAACCCCAGTTTCTGGGGGAAAAACCTTGCTATCTATGCTTGAGACCGACTAAGTCAGCCACGGAGTGAAAATAGTCCATTAAAATTTCTCACGTCATACCAAAAGTCATCATTTATGCAGATCATTAACGTCCAAATCAGCGAAACGATGGAAGGTCGTGTACAAAAAATAGCGCCACTCCAAAATGGCTGTACAGCCGAAAAAACAAATCTACACAGTCCCTCGGGATAAGTCATACGCGGAAGTCCCGGCTGTCAACGCAAGCAAAAACCCGTCAGTCACACCGTAACACGCACTGCTGTTAAATCGCGAGGTTCTCCCTACTTCAACTCCTGATAGTGACCCAAATCTATCGCTGACTTCTCACCACAGTCAGGAAGATATACGGAAACTTCGTCAGATCACATAAACGCCCAAGTGAGTACAATCGACACAGTCCCACCTCAAACAATTTATGAGCACATTCCCAACACTGCCCACTCTGAAGCAACTCTACTAATTGAGCAAGTCTTGCACGAAGAGCTGAATCTACGGCCGACTGTACACAAACTACAAACTAGGAGTTAACTATATGCTGCATTTAAAATCAACTGTACACCACATCAGGTAGACTTGAAAGGAAGCGTTGTCACTTGGCCCGTCGGAACAGGGATCAAGGCGTTTATTCATTGCCAATCAACTCTGACATCTAAAGCGGCTGTTCAGATCCAACAGAGTTCCTACTCCAGTCACAGCTCACTCATTGACCATGCATGTTTTCCAGAAAGGATGCCAGCACTAGAATGAATCCGCACTAACACAGCAGGACAAACTCCGTCCAAGGACGCTTAAACCGGCCGGGAATGCGAGGAAACCAAAGTCACCTTCTTCTTGTCTTGATCTCTGTACGTAGCGAGCCTCAATTCGTGCGCAGCCAGGAAGCAGGGCTTGTTCCCGTGGGAATAAGAATAAGAACTTCTCCCACCATTCGGATAAAGAACTTCTCCCACCATTCGGATTATGGAATATCAGGTCCTTAAGTGACAAACTAGATACACTGGAAAAAACTGCTCCATTCCAGCAGACTTTAATGAACTGGCTGCCTTTCGTAACAACGACAGAAGGGGAAAGTTTTCCATCATACATTCTGTCTCAATCAGCTCTAAACCCGTCGAAGCGTTAATGGTTGCGCTGAAACATCAATGTACCACAATACACGTCGCATTCCTCTACCTACCTCCAACACCATGACTGTCATGGACGAAACCACTCATTAGTCAATTAATAATTTGCACTCAGCGACTACTTACATCACATGTGGAGACTTCAATCTTCAGCCCCCTATCCAACACCTCAAAAGTAGACTCACAGAACCTCTCCAATCACTCCAAATCACCCAAATTAACCACCGGCTGAGGGAACAAAACCATCGTCAATTATTCGGCGAAATGCGAACTCGAATAATTTATACTGATTTTCTCTGAAATCAAATCATGTTCTCACTAAAAGGCAGCCCCCCCCCCCTCCACCGCGCTGGAGCCTGAGCTCAGTGGTTCCTCAGTTCCAAATGTAGGATTAAAACCCGTGCAGTCGATGGGCATCTGCTACCTGCATTGCTCTGAGAACTGGGGGAATGTGGAACTTGGTGTTTGCCCATTTTAACAGCCATAATTTCGCGGAAAATATCATTTTGAGGTTGGATTCTGCAGTCAAGGCCCATATCTCTGAGGCGTATAGGACCTCCAGGTATAGATTGTATACGATGTATTTTTAGCAGGTGTGGATCATTGGTGTAGAGCGGCTGTTGCTTGAAGACACAGCGTGACGAAATTAGCTTCGAATGTATGGCGTGCTTGGTGAATGACAGCTTGGAGGCTAACACTACACCCAGATCTTTGTGCCTTTGCTAGCTAGTTATGGATTGCAACTTCCAAATCAGCACAAATCATCTTATCACTAAACAGCAGCCCCCAAAATGCTGGAGCACTCAGCGAGAGATTCCTGCCTAAGCAAATGCTGATCTCACTCCAAGAAATCAACGGTGACCTCCAAGAAATAGTGGACAACTAGAAATACAGAGAGGAAATCCTTGCTACGCTAAATATTTAGAACGTCTATTCTGTCTGTATTTTTCGTGTAATTTCTACAAGAATATACGTCGTTATTACTCTAAAATGAAAGAATAATTAATTAAAAAGCTCACGAATAAGTTTCGGACATTTTGAAAATACATCACGATCGAAAATACAGTATTTACAGCTTCATAATATCGGTTTTGATTTAAGCAAAATAATTAATCTTAAAATAAAAATAAATCGATTTTATTTTTTTGTATTGAAAATAGCTCACGAACCGTCACGAGTCTATGAGTCATGAGTCACAGGTTTTTAACCAGTTCTTTTATAAAAGAAATTTTAAAAATAATAAATAAATAAATATATATATATTTTTTTTCAAAATGAATTTATAATTTAAATAACAATAAATATAATTATAATTTATTTTTATAAATTATTATCTAGGAACCGGATAATTTTAATTTACTTTAATAATTTCATAAGCAACCTTAATCAGAAAGTGGGGGTTAAACGTGTACTGGATCCCCCTACCGGACCACTGGTTGGTTACCATAAACGATAAGGCTTAATTGTACGGTTAATATTTCGAGCTTTGATGATAAGCAAATATGAAATTGCTGGGGAAAAAAAGAAATCCCAACCTGAGGGAATGTTCACTTGAGTATGTGCGTTCGCATCCCGAGGCAAAAGGAATATTTGGTGGCGCCAAACATCATGTTTCTAACATTCCGCGAAGGTGAATGCACTATGGACATTCGCAGTTATGTAACAGCGATCCGTCACCTTGCCTTCGCTTTCAACTCTTTACCCCACATTCCTTAGTCTGCTTTATATGACAGCGGCTGGATTACCGTGCGGGGAAAACATCTTGGCGCCACACCACAACGACAGATGTTGGGTCAGTTGACACCATTGACCTTGAAAAAATAAAATGTTAGGTGTACCTAATAGGAAATCGTTTGGATTTTACAGTCAACGCGTCTGCTGAACCGCATTTTTCATTTGATCTTCTGGTGGACGAATATCGGTGAGATTTAGTGAGCGAGCAGCTTCAATTGGTAAATTATATTCGGGCAGCGACGGAATTATGCCTAATAATTGGTTGGGAAAACTCCTCTACCCTTCAGGCTATTCAGTTCGAAGCTCGTTAATTAGCAAATCGTGACGACCAAGTTTCTTAGTTGAAGCTGCATTTTTCACCTCTCGAAAGTGGCTATAAGATTCTCGACTTCCAACCGGGGATGCAGTTCGAGTTCAGCTTCCGCATCGTTTTAAAGGCGTGGATATGGACGGCTTCGAGTGTATCAAGAGGTAAATAATGAATTATTGAAGATATTTTTGCTAATCGTAAGGTTCAATGACTACTGGTGAGCAGTTTACCCTCAGTTAACAGCATTCGAAATTTAAAAATTGAATATTTATTTTAAAAAGTAAGTGAGGTACATCCATGTAACTGAAAATTATTTTCCCAATTTTAGAATCAATCCCATCAGGATAGTTATTTCGTGAATGGCGGAGCAGAATCCAGAGACTGTTCATATAACTAGCTTACCAATTTTCAAATAGTTTGAATATCTTTTATGAAACTAAACATAGTGTGCTTTAGGGGAAATGTTTGTAAGAAAGAGGTAATATAATTTGAATTGAAATTTATTCATATATCTATAATTCTTTAGGCATTGAGAACTGGTAGCAGTAAAGTGATATTTCATCTTGTTACTAGAATATACGTTAGGATGTTAGACTTGTTAGTGTTGCATTCGAAGTATTTAAGATCATCCTATTGCTAATTTGTCAAGGGCAATATCTAGAAGATAGTTCTAGTCTATTAGTAATTGGTAGTCTATTAGTAATTTAGTTCATATAAGTCTATTAGTAATTTAGTTCATTTAAGTCTATTAGTAATTTAGTTCATATAAGTCTATTAGTAATTTAGTTCATTTAAGTCTATTAGTAATTTAGTTCATTTAAGTCTATTAGTAATTTAGTTCATTTAAGTCTATTAGTAATTAGCATAAGAAAAGGAAACAGGCCCGACGCAAAAATCTAAGTCATGGTAAAAGATATTAAACATAAAATAGCCCCAATGTTGAACCTCGAGGGACTTCCGTAAGCTAAACTATTCAGTTGCTATTTTATTGGTTGTTATTATTTTTTAAATATTTTATTTAGGGACAGTAATTGTATTTATATATGTTATGCATATTTACATTTACATGTACTATATATATTCATTAACTGCAATAGGGAGGTCCCTATGCACTGGAGATGTGAAAATGTGTCCCAAATTCACAAAAGGGAATCAAAAGGTGACACGAGTAATTACAGACCTGTTAGAACGTCTATTCCAAGAGAAAATAATGGAATCACTGGTTAAAGAAGTAATGCAGGATCATTGAGACAGGAATTTAATTATACTGCAGTCACAACATGGATTTGTTTAGGGTCGGTCTTTGCCTGACCAATCTGAGTGGATACTATGATGCAGTGACCAAGGAACTGGATGCAAAAAATAATTTTG
The DNA here is from genome assembly GCF_048544385.1 of Mastigoproctus giganteus. Taxonomy (NCBI): domain Eukaryota; kingdom Metazoa; phylum Arthropoda; class Arachnida; order Uropygi; family Thelyphonidae; genus Mastigoproctus; species Mastigoproctus giganteus. The sequence goes on from NC_143588.1 coordinate 119,588,022, forward strand.
ACATCGTATACTTGGATTTCAGGAAGGTTTTTGATACTGTTGCCCATAAATGACTGCTGTACAAACTGGAGCAATGTGGCATTAAGGGCAAGTTGTTGCTATAGATAAAGGGATGTTGAGTGGGAGAAAACAGAGTGTGGTAATCAATGGACACTGCTCTTCGTGGACTAATGTTATTAGTGGATTCCCCCAGCTTTCATTGCCCGGGCGATTGTTATTTTCAATATTTATCAATGATATTGATGAAGGTATATCAGGCTTAATGTGTAAGCTCCGAGATGATACAAAGGTTGGCAGGGTTGTTAATGAGAGTAAATCAAATTTAGATTTAATTCGAAGAATTTTGTTTTAAGATTAATTTTATGTTGTAAATAAGAATAATAACAATCGAGACTATAAAGATAATCTCTTGAACTCTTGTCCACGAAACCACTTGGAAACGAAATTAAGTAAACAACAGCATATATACTTTATGTTTCACCCATAAACAAATCAGCTAGTTCTTGTGACCGAAGTGATCTTTTATGAAGGTGATATTGCAAAGACAGCTGGTAAGTATGAACGTATTATAGTTAGTTACTATAAAAAATTAAACTTGAAACAGAATTGTTGAAATTAGATCTAAGTTTGATTTACTAAAACTTTTAATTCTTAAACAAATTTAAGAATTCCATAATAATAACCTTCAGTCTTTGCAGTCACTGAAGAAGTGATAAGAAAATAGTACCACGAAACGTATGACTTCATTATGTACATATTTCCAATTCGGAAATAAACATAATAATGCTAAAGTAGGTTTTGAGCGCTTTATTATCTTCAAACAACGCATCATGTCCTCAAGGAATACATTAAAAGCAAACTTTGAAGCTACCCTGTACTTAAATTAAACAGAAATCAATTACATACATTTTTCCTAAAAATTATGCAACGCAAATTCTTTTTGTTACAAAATTTGTTATTTATTATCGTATTTTTAAATTATATTCCTGTATAGCAAATTTCAGGAATAACTCACAGTCGGTATCACTAATGAATACAGTTTGAGAAACAGAAACAATTCCTTCTAATTAAAATAACATTTGCATGGGTTCTGCACTACAGTAAGAGGAAATTTTTAAAATGATGCATAATGCAATTGTAGTCACTGTGAAAGTGAATTGCCTAACCTTTCTTGTATAGATTATACGGTGTGTGTGTGTAAGAGTTTCTTAATTATTACTCTTCTCGAGGAAATGGAGAACCAGGAAAAATTAACACGAAATCAGTGGCCTCAATAAAAAAAATAACAATAAAAGAAAAACACTGAAAACGTCATTCGGCGCAAAGTGTGAGGGATGACGTTGGACTTATTCTTACCTCTTTAAAAACTTATAAAATGTAATGCCAAGAATCGAAGCAAGAAAAAAATACATTAAAACAGTATTCCGTGAAAAACAAAACAAGATCAATCATGTACGGGTTGCGTTACATTTCAGGGGACCATGATAATTAATGTAACGCAGAAATAGAGAGGTTGTCTATTATTTTGTTTTGCTGAATTTCAAATACACACTCACAAAATCCCTCTCGTGTCCCTGGACACGAGAGGGATTTTGTGACACGATACTATTTCTGGATTACGTGAATTACGTTCTAGCAACTCTACATCCTACAAATTCGGTGCAGCTAATAAAATGGCCACAGAGTGTATAAATTGCCGAATTTTATTTAATTCGCCTGATATTAATGACATTTTGAATGATTGACAAATATTTTTAAGAAATTAACCACGGCAAACCCCACGAGTAATTAAAAACAACTCACTTCATGCAAATGAACACTTTTGACTTGCCCGGTTTCCTGGAAATGTCGACAAATTATCAAGGATTACCTGTGTTATTCATTTTAGTGAAAGTAATAGTAATAAAGGCATGTGAGCTTATGCAGCATCAGCAAAAAAAAAAAAAAAAAACCCCTCCCATTTCATCCCTCCATTCGTTCCAAATGCCTATCCAGCTCAGCCTTAAATTTATTTACGCTATCACCTTTCACAACAAAAGATGGAAGTCTCTTCAACCATCCGCTGGTTAAAGGCAAATTTCCGCACATCTATTGTACAGCTGTCTTTCCCTAATTTGAATCTATGCCCCCTCAGGTTCTTAATCTATACAAGAGGAAGAATCCCATCAGAATTCAGCTTGATCAACCCATTCAAGGCTTTAATACACCTCAATTAGATCACATCGCAGATGCCTACTCTCCAGGCGCTGCAATTTGAAGAATTAAGTCTTTTTGGTAAGAGCTACCCTTTTCACCCCTCACCAATTTTGTTGCCCTTCTTTGTACTCGTTCTAGCAACTCTACATCCTTCAAAAAATGATGCCTCCAGACCTGTACACAGTACTCAAGCTGTGGCCTGACCACTGTCTTGTACAACGGGATAATCACCTCCTTGTCTCTGCTAGCTGAGAAGGTGCCACTTCTCAGCCCATTTGCCCAAATTATCTAGATCCAGTTGGCGTAGCATACTGTCTTTAGGGTCGGTAACAACCCTGCCAACCTTTGTATCTCTGCAAACTTGGATATTAATCCTGATATACCTACATCAATATCATTGATTAATACGCAAAACAACAATGGGCCCAGCACCGAATTCTGGTGAACCCCAATAAAAACATTAGTCCACGAAGTAGTGTCTATTGATTACCACTCTCTGTCGTCTCACATTGAACCTTTATGCATTGTAGTAACTTACCCTTAATGCATTACCTCTCCAATTTGTACAGCACTTTTTCCATATGCAACAGTATCAAAAGCTTTCCTGAAATCCAAGTATATGATATCAACATTATTTTTTAGACATTCAGTTCCTTTGTGGCCACATTATAGTATCCAATCAAATTGGTCAAACGAGACCTCTCTTTAACAACCCATGCTGTCTTAACTATTGCTGAAATCTTGTGTGGATGATCCTGCAATGCTTCTTTTACTAGTGACTCCATTATTTTCCCTGGAACACAAGTTAAACTAACAGGTCTATAGTTACTTGTGTCATCTTCTGAATTTCCTTAGTGAATTGGTGATACATTTGCACACCTCCAGTCCATGGGAACCTCTTCTGGATCCTAGGAAGCTCTCATAATTATGGTTAAGGGTTCGCTTTCTTCCTTTGCTGCCTCGTTTAAAATAACTGGACAGATCATGTTGACTCCGAGTGCTTTCCTTTTTTTTAAACTTCAACAATTTCTCCTCCAATTTGCTCTCAGTTATTACAAAATCACTTAGCTCCCTGTTAGAGTTTGATAAACATCTGACATTCCCCTCATTGAATAACTCTTCAATGTGTGAATGTAGATGAAAATACTTATTCAGCTTTTTTCAGCTACCTGAGCATGATCATCAATAGTCAACCCATTTAAATTAAGTGGTTCAATCTGATTCATCCCTTGCCTTCTAGAGTTTACATAAGTAAAGAACTCTTTGCTATTTTTCTTTGCATCCTTTGCCAAAGATATCTCATAATCTGCCTTCGCCTTTCCAACCTCCTTTGTGACTTGATTACAGACTAGCTTATATTTGCCATAGGCTTCTGTGTCGCCTGATAATTTATATGCATCCCGTGCATATTTCTTCTCTGCCACGAGCCTCATTAATTCATCTGACATCGATTTAGGCCTGAATCTTGAACAGTAGTTCTTAGTTGGAATGAAAAGCCTAGTAGCCTCCAAGATTAAGTCCGTGAAGGCTTCACATTTAGAATTCCATTGCAAACACGATTAGTTGATCCCACTGTGAATAATTTAAAAATTGTCTGATACCACTGTAGTCACCTTTACGAAAACAAAAACCCCTCCCTTTAGCCTTGATGGTAGTTGTATCTTTAAGTAATTCCCACATCAGTACATTGTGATCACTGTCACCCAGTGGTCCCTTTATCTGCAGATTCTTAATGCATAAATAATCACTGCTGTTAATTAGACCAAGAGTAGTACTCCCTCTGGTCTCCTCTCAAACATGCTGCTGTAGAAAACAGTCATCCAAAAAAGCCTTGATAGTGTGCGAGTGATCAACTACAAGATCCATTCAATATCTGGAAAGTTAAAATCCCCCTTTATAAGGTATTCTGATTTACTAGCCCACTCTGCACAATTGCTCATTATATTCATCAGCGTCATTAGGCCTATAACACTACATCTACTATCATTATTTTTCCTTTCCCAGTTCTTATGTCACACCAAAATAGACTCAACATTGCATTGTCCAACAACATCAATTGGATGCATTTCCTCAGATTTTATGTGTTTCGTAACTAACCTCCTCCCTTATTGTACTGTCTATCCTTCCTTTACACATTGTACTCCACAAATTCCAACTCTGCACTGCCTATATCTCTGTGATCCCACGTCTCTGATTCCCAACAAAACCTGCCTTTGATGTCTTGACTTCAAGCTAATCAAATGTATTAACTATAGCCCTAGCATTGGTATACATGCACCTGTTTCTACTCTTAGATACCCCATGTATTTACTTGTTCCGCTATGACTCCCAACAGTCCTGGAAATATCCATCGCCTTGCTTCCCATGCTGCATGTTTCATTACAATAGAACCAGTGCAAGAATAACTTTTGCCTCTGCTTGTGGCCACTGTTAAAGTTTTAGTCTGTGAACCCCCCCCCCCAAAGCTAGCAGCATTCCGACCCACCTAACACTGTCTCGATAGCATCAGCAAATATTCTTGCACCCTTTTTATTTAAGTGTGCCCCATCCCTGTAGAAGCAGTCTCTTCTGTCAACAAGCACAGACCAGCCTGATTTCCCGACGAGCCTTGCACAATCTCTTTGGGGCCGAATTGATCGAAAAGACTCTCATCATATACTCCCTTCCATCACGTCTCTGCAGAATTGCAGACATTTTCATATTCAACCCTGATTCGCAACTTTTTTTCAACATTGACCTATACTTGTTGAATAAATCTGCAGATCTCTTACTCTTAATGTCATTAGTTCCAACGTGTACAATATCACCTTTTGTGCCCTTAAAAGATGACGTCATCATACTGGTTCTGTTCCACCTATCCTTCTTACATGATATATTCCACGTCTCCCTGACAATGAGTCACCAGCAATAATTAGTTTCTGCGCGACCAGCGCATTCTGCCTTACAGATTGCCTCTGTTGAGGCAATCTGTAAGGCAATGGTCAGGCTACGCCTTGTGTACTGCGTACAGGTCTGGAGGCCTCATTTTAGGAAGGATGTAGATTTACTTGAGCGTGTACAGAGAACGGCAACAAGATTGGTGAGGGGAATGAAGGGATCCTCTTACCAAGAGAGACTTAAGTTCTGCAAATTGCAAAGGCTGGAGACTAGGCATCTGCGTGGTGATCTGATTGAGGTGTATAAGGCCTTGAATGGGTTGAACACGCGAATTCTGATGGGATCCTTCCACTTGTTCAAATTACGAACCTAAGGGGGCATAAATTCAAATTAAGAAAAGACAGATGTAGATTAGATGTGCGGAAATTTGCCTTTAGCCAGCGGGTGGTTAATTGCTGGAACAAACTTCCATCTGTCGTTGTGGAAGTTGATAGGTTAAATAAATTTAAGAAGGAACTGGACAAACATTTTGACGGAATGCTTGTACAAAAAAAAATTCTTTCTTTTTTTTTTTGGCTGATGCTGCATAAGCTCATACGCTGCTTTCTTGCATCACATGCCACTACTACTACTACTAGCGAACACAAAGACATCCTCCTTGGCTGGATCATGTCGTGTTTTAGAAAGTTCAGGAAACATTTCACATTTCGCACATATTTTGAGACTGTGATGCGATGGAGAATCAGCCCCTTCGTTTCTCCCCCGAGTCACAGCACTCTCGCTGATCTGTGATCTTTGCTTCGCAGCTGTAGTCTGGGTCATGATTTCCGTTTAATACAGTTTAATTAACAATGGAATTTAATAAATATTTTTGATTAATTGATAATTAAGCTGTCAGATTCCTAATACACTGATTCGCATTACGTTATACTTTATGCTACCAGTTCGACAATATTGGCGCCAACACCGGGAGTCGTAACTTCCAAAATTCACTAATCAAATTCAAAATAAGAAACTAACGAACGCTACTAAACCTATTTAATATCTTTCTAAAACACAATGTAGTATGCGAATTAACGAAGAATACATCGTTATTCTTCGTTAATTAACGAAAAAATCCACCGACTGTTCTCTTCCGCGACCAGAGCGCCCTCCAAACTTGGTAAGAGGATCCCTTCGTTCTCCTCACCAAACTTGTTGCCCTTCTCTATAGATGCTCATGCAAATCAACGTCCTTCCCAAAATGAGGCCTCCGGACCTGTACGCAGTACTCAAGACGTGGCCTGACCATTGCCTTATACAAGAGGGATAATCACCTCCTTTTCTCTGCTAACAAAAGTTGCTCAATATCATTGACAATACCCCATGACCTGCTCTGGCAGCATGTCTGCATTGCTCAGAAAACTTCATATCTGACTGCACAATTACTCCCAGGTATTTTTCATTTTCTACCACCTTAACTGTAGTACCACACAGTTAGTACGTTTCTCTGGGGTTACTTCTACCCATATGCAGTACTTTGCATTTGTCAATGTTAAACTTCAATGCCCACTTCTCAGCCCACCTACGTAACTTTTCTAAATCCTGTTGCAGCAGCATATTGTCTTTAGCGTCAATAACAACCTTTGTATTATCTGCAAACTTGGATATTAATCCTCATACATCTTGATCGATATTATTGAAAAATGCATAAAACAACAATGGGCCCAACTCCGACCTCTACTGGACTCAACTAATAACATTAGTCCACCAAGAGCAGCGTCCATTGATTACCACTCTCTGTCTTCTCCCACTCAATCACCCTTTTATCCATTGTAGCAACTTACCCTTAATACCATTCTGCTCCAATTTGTAAAGTAGTCTTCTATGCGCAATAGTGTCAAAAGCTTTCCTGAAATCCCAGTATATGATATCAAAATTATTTTTTGCATCAAATTCCTTTGTGACCACATCATAGTATCCAATCAAATTTGCCTAACAAGCCGTCCCTTTAACAAACCCATGCTGTGTCTTAACTATTACTGCAATCTTGTCTAGATGATCCTGGAGTGATTCTTTAACCAGTGACTCCATTATTTTCCCCAGAACACAAGTTAAACTAACAGGTCTAAAGTTACTTTTGTCACATTTTGAACCTTCTTTGTGAATTGGTGATACATTTGCACACCTCCAGTCCATGAGGACATCCCCAAGTCCAAGGAAGTTATCATAATTATGGATAAGGATTTGCTTAGTTGCTTTGCCGCCTCCTTTAATATAACTGGATAGATCCCGTCCATCCCAGGTGCCTTTCTTATGTTTAACTTCCGCAATTTCTCCTTCACTTTGATCTCAATTATTACGAAATCTTTAGGCACCCTGCTGCAATTTGATAACCTTCTGCCATTTTCAAACCTTAATAACTCCTCATGTGTGAATGTAGATGCAAAATACTCATTCAGTTTGTTTGCTATCTGAGCAGGATCATCAACAGTCGAACCATCGATATTAAGTGAATCAATCTAATTCATCCCCTTCCTTTTAGCGTTTACATAAGTAAAGAAGTCCTTGCTGTTTTTGTTAGCATCCTTTGCCAATAATTTCTCGTAATATGCCTTCGCTTGCCTAATCTCCTTTGTGATTTGATTACAGACAAGCTTATATCTACCATAGGCTTCTATATCGCCTGATAATTTATATGCATCCCATGCATTTTTGCACAATTGTAGTCATCCTCCTTTGATCTCTCTCGTCAACAAGCGATTTTCTTCCACAGTAGTGCCGTTGAGGATGTTTTCTGTTCGTTGCACCATTCTCGATACACCCTTGAAACTGTGGTGCGTGAAGAGTTCAGGAGAACTGCCGTTTCGGAGATGTTTTGTCCAGCACGTCTTGCTCCTACTACCATGCCACGTTCGAAGTCCGTTAGATCACTCCTTTTCCCCTTTCTTGATACGGTTTATATCCACAACTGTAGTCATGTGAATTGCAACGTGGTGGCACAAACCATTTGTGTGTACAGCAGGGGTGTACCTAATAAAGTGGCAGCACAGTGTATGTCAGCTGGATGCACTTCCTCAGATTTTTTTAAAAATTAATTAATATTATCACCTCTCCTGGTAAACATAACTATAACAGATTAACAATATATACATTAATTACAGATCAAATAAATTACAGCAGCTAAGAAAATATTCGAGATAAATGTTCTAAATAAATTTAGCATCCCTCGAAGCACTGTGAAGGATACCCGGAAAGTTGTACAGAAATGGAGGGGGGGAGTGCAGTTTGTCCTCACAGAAGCCTACAGAGAGTGAAGGAGACTTGAAACATCTAAACTTCCGACATTGCATTGGTGTCCGCAAGGACCTTGGATCTATAGATCTGGCCCACGCAAATCGCCTCGGTTGTTAATATGTAGGTCGGGAGAGTAAAGGAAGAGGAAGAGTCGGGAGAGGCCATTGTGCTCTACAAGAAGCCATCTTTCCTGCAAAATTTTATTGAGTACGGTGAGGAGGTTATCTGAGGTCCTGAAGTAGTTCTTCAGGATGTTAAGTAAGGATACGATGGAAATCATGTCATATGCAGATTTGACGTCCAGAAAAATTATGTCGAGCTGAGTTCGAGAATTCAAAGCTTCCTGTATGTGAAAGAGAGTTTGAAGGAGATTGGTGGTAGTAGATCTTCCAGGGACCACAGTGTGAGGGTGGCGAAGTCTGTGATGGAAACAGTGCTCCATAAGTTGAGTAAAGATTGTCTTTTCAAAAACTTTAAGGAGTGAAGAGTCCACAATGAAAACAGGATATTTTAATGATAAACAAGGGAAATCCATCAGGTCCGACATTAGCTTTGTTCGGTAACTCATTTATTACTTTCATCAGATTCTCCTTCGTGATGTTGAGTGTAGACAGGGGAGTCAAATCACGTAATGGGATTGAGATGGGAGGAATCGGTTCTTTCTTTACATGACTCTCACCAAACGTATTATCAGCCCAGTCAACGAAAAGGCTTTCAACCATTTTAATATCTTTGCAATGCTTTGCAAATGGCCGCTTTGAGCATACTAACCTATTAGCTATGTATTTATTGTTGGCGTGTCGCTTTTGCTTTATGAAAAATGCTCGTTTCTTTTTAAGGCTAATGAAAGCACTTGTGGATCCAATACTCTTCCAAGGCACATTATAGCCATAGTAGCTTATGCGCCATTAAACTCCCATAACAACAAGTATTCATCCATTTCCTAATGGCACGTTGCTTATCCAGAAAAGCGGGCTTCACATCTCTTGAGAACCATGGTTTTGTCCATTTAGAGATTCTGATGGTTTTTGAAGCTCCTCAAATTACCATTGCCTTTAGGAGGGAAGCCAGACCATTAGTGGCTTCATCGATCGATAGGGTGAAAAGTACTGCCCAGTTGGTTGAGGTAAGAAAACTCATTATGACGTCTTGCCTGATGAAATTAACTGAGATAATGGTTTTGGTTAGGACTTCATCATCCCTAGGATGCATCGACGAGAACGTAAAAGCAAACGTGAATGGTTTGTGGTCTGAATCAAAAGTGAAGGTCGATATTGAGGCCTAAAATCTGCAGTACGATGAAATACTAGTTCTAACGCTTGGTCTTCCTTTGTAGGCTGTGACTCAAGGAAACCCAACCCCAAATTTTCAATGAAGGTAATGAAGTCTCGCCTAGTTTCCGAGTGTCTTGGCATGGGCATATTGAAGTTCCCTGTAAGAAAGGTAGGTTTAACAGAAGCAAGGTAGCTCGCAAGCCATGACTGCAGTTTATCCCTGGAGTCTTGTGTATGATCAGGTGGGAGGTAAATTAGACAAATTTGGATCAGGTGATTTTTGCGTGTTACATTGGCACACAAAGCGATCAGAACTGCTGGATCTCAGGCAGGAGAGTGAAAAATTACGATGGTAAATAATCATAACGCCTCCCCCTCTTCTTCCCATACGACCATTAGTAGCTGCACGATAAGATGAGTTTCTAAACAACGTGTCGAGCTGTTTATTTGATGACATCCAAGTCTCTGTAAGGCAAATAATCCCAAATTCCTCAAGGAACAAGAGTGATTGTAGGGAGTGGAGCTTATTGCAGATGCTCCTGACCAGCAGATGTTTTTGGTAAAAATTGAGCACAGCCTGTTCCAATGTCCTCTGTTCCCTTTAGTTGCTAGCGACGATTTCTGGGGACACAGATTCGAGAATTTTCCCGAAATTTACTGACCCTTGAGCTGAGCGGCCATAAGTGAGGGCTAAGAATAGCATCTAAATCCGAAGGTGAACAAGCCACATCGAAAGATGCATAAGGGTGTTTTGTATGCATTTTACGAACGTTGGTGTGCGCTCCAGTCTTGATTAAAATCAAATTCCAAACGTCTTGTGAGGTTGTATCAGGGTCATGCCTAGTTACAAAAACATGCCCTAAACCAGGGGCCGATTTGAGTTCCGAAGAGCCGCTACTCCCATTGTGTGCGGTTATAGCCACTGCTCTGTTATCAGTGCTGGAAGTGGACATGACTTCGACGTTGGGCATCAAGGTGAGTGTGGCATCGGAAGGAGCCGCTTCATGCGGTGGTAATGGGCGAGACTGAATGCTTCCGCTCATTGGAGGGAGGCTCACCTCCACACACACAATTTTGGGCTATTTGTAGTAGATCCTGCTGATTGGTGAGCAGGTGTGGCGGATTTGCTGTAGATTGAAGAGCAGCTGGCCTGGAGGACTTAGGATGAGGAGGAAGTGCTGCCATTTGAGCCCAGGTGCCAGCGAGGGGCTCCTTCAGACGCATAAGGCAAGGTAGCGCTTCAGTAGGGCGAGGCTGGCTGGATGGAACAGCGCTCCCATCGATTCTTCTGGTCTGGGAAGAATCGATAGTAGAAGGTCGTCGTATCGAAAGAGCATCCAGATGTTTGGCTGTAGCAGAAGGCTGCCTAGTACGAGAAACAGGAGAAGCCCTGGCAGGGATAGCCATTGTTGACTGCATGTTGAGTGCACTGACTCGATCGGGTTTCCTATTATGAGGAGGCCGATCAGATTCCCTTTGAACATGAGTTTTTACTTACTCTCTGCAGTTGTGAAGAATTATGATTTTTATCCACAGAATAGACATAATCTAATGCTTCACGCAACTGAGTGTCAGGGAGATCCACCACCGCTTTATCAATTTGGCGTCTTTTCTCCAAGGACTTCAAGAATTTACAGTATTCTGTTTCATTAAGGAGTGATTCTAGGGCGCTTTCATTTACACAGGAAGCCCTGTTGGGATTAGCGGAGATCTCCAAGACAGAAGTGCCAGGTACTCGTCCCGACCTGGTGGATTCTGTCTGAGTGGCTACATTTAATTTTTTCTTGGCTGGATTGACGTTATGACAGCTGGTAGGTTGCCTTCTAAGAGTTTCCTTTAGAGTGCTTTCAATTCTACAGAGGACTTCATAGTTTGCCTGTAGCTTGCTCAGGTGAAGCCATGTGTTTTCTCCTAACATCCTCCTGAACTGTCTGAATCAGTTGCGTAAATTCCTTTTCCTTTTTAAGTACATGTTTTTTCATCAAGGCGAGAGCTCTTTGCGCATCGCCGCCAGGTCCGTTAGGTGGGATGCGCGCAGTTTTGATGGCAATCCGATCGGATCAGTATGGCTGATAGTAGGAAGTTTATTATCATTTGGGAGCGGGGAGGGAAGAATCTTACTTTTCACTGTCGCCCTGCCGCAGGCATTTTTAGGCTTATGCGTTTTACTCTTTCGTTTAGTACAATTTGCTGTCCGTTGAGTGGCGGGACGATTCCGCGATGTCCTTGCATTTGGATGACAGGAAATAATTTTCTTCACTTCGTCAGAATTACACATGTCCCCCCCCCCCAAGTGGATCAGCAGATCTGTGCTTGGGCGCGTTTAGAGTGGAATTGACCACCGAGCTTTTCGCTGAATTCCTCATAGTGAGTATGCAAATTTGTGGTTGAACTAAGAATTAGTCACGGCTGAACAGTAACCTTGGCGGGCGAGATGGCCCAAGCTCTTGTGACTTTCGAGACTTTCGTTAAACAGCTCGCACACGACCCTGAGTAGGGATTAAGCAGGAGGGTAAACAATTCCTCACAGGACTGGATAGTTTATGGAAAGATTAACACAAAATTCAAAAATTTCTATTTACCTCCAACTTCCACAACTGATTCGGAGAGAGAACCACACAGGTAACTTGATTCTGAGTGGATTGGTATGAAACTTACTGCATTATTTAACCTTATGCATTATTTGGTATCCCCTGATATTATAGCACTGTATAATATCACATTAAATGAGGAACAAAGTAAGACACGTTCTTTCACAAGTTACAAAAAAATAATAATAATAATCATAAGATCAATAAATTTATTAATTAAATATCAATATTACACTATCTAATAGAATCCTAAATGCAGTAGTAGTAGTAGTAGTAGTAGTAGTAGTAGTAGTAGTAGTGGCATGTGATGCAAAAAAGCAAGTGTATCAGCTTATGCAGCATTAGCCAAAAAAAAAAATAAAAAAAATCACACCATTCCCTCCGAATGCCTGTTCAGTTCCTCCTTAAATTTATTCACCCTATCAACTTCCACAACGACAGATGGAACTTTGTTCCAGCAATTAACCACACGCTGGTTAAAGGCAAATTTTCGCACAGCTATTCTACATTGTCTTTTCTTAATTTGAATTTATGCCCCCTTAGGTTCGTAATCTGAACAAGTGGAAGGATCCCATCAGAATTCAGCGTGCTGAACCCATTCAAGGCCTTATACACCTCAATCAGATCACCGCGCAGGTGCCTAGTCTCCAGCCACTGCAATTTGCAGAACTTAAACCTCTCTTCATAAGAGAATCCCTTCATTCCCCTCACCAATCTTGTTGCCCTTCTCTGTACATGCTCAAGCAAATCTACATACTTCCTAAAATGAGGCCTCCAGACCTGTATGCAGTACTCAAGGCATGGCGTGACCATTGCCTTATACAAAGGGATAATCACCTCCTTTTCCCTGCTAGCAAAATTCCTATATATCATTGACAAAACCCCATGACCTGCCCTGGCAGCCTGTCTGCATTGCTCAGAAAACTTCATATCTGCCTGCACAATTACTCCCAGGTCTTTTTCATTTTCTACCACCTTACGTGTAGTATCACACAGTTGGTACGTTTCTCTGGGGTTACTTCTACCCATATGCAGTACTTTGCATTTGTCAAGGTTAAACTTCAGTTGCCACTTTTTAGCCCATCTGCCCAAATTATCTAGATCCTGTTGCAGTAGCACACTGCCATTACTGTCATTAACAACCCTGCCAACCTTTGTATCATCTCCAAACTTCGACATTAAGCCTGATATACCTTCTTCAATATCATTGATAAATATACAAAACAACAGTGGACCTAACACCGAACCCTGTGGGACTCCACTAATAACATTAGTCCACAAAGAGCAGCACTCACTGATTACCACCCTCTGTCTTCTCCCACTTAACCATCCTTTTATCCATTGTAGCAACTTACCCTTAATACCATTCTGCTCCAATTTGTACAATAGTCTTCCATGCGCAACAGTTTCAAAAGATTTCCTGAAATCCAAATATATGATATCAAAATTATTTTTTGCATCCAGTTCCTTTGTAACCACATCATAATATCCTATCAAATTTGTCAGACAAGACTTTCCCTTAACAAATCCATGCTGTGTCTGAATTATTGCTGCAGTCTTGTCTAGATGATCCTGCAATGCATCTTTAACCAGTGACTCCATTATTTTACCCGGAACAGAAGTTAAACTAAATGGTCTGTAATTACTCGTGTCACCCTTCGATCCCCCTTTGTGATTTGGGGATACATTTGCACATCTCCAGTCTGTGGGAACCTCCCCTGAGTCCAAGGATGCTCTCATAATTATGGCTAAGGGTTTACTTAGTTGCTTTGCCGCCTCCTTTAATATAACTGGATAGATCCCATCCACCCCAGGTGCTTTTCTTATATTTAACTTCAACAATTTCTCCTCCATTTTGCTTTCAGTTATTGCAAAATCATTATGTATCCTGTTACAATTTGATAACCTTCTGCCATTTTTAAACCTTAATAATTCCTCATGTGTGAATGTAGATGCAAAATACTCATTCAGTTTGTTTGCTATCTGAGCAGGATCATCAACAGTCGAACCATCGATGTCAAGTGGACCAATCAGATTCATTCCCTTCCTTTTAGAGTTTATATAAGTAAAGAAATCCTTGCTGTTTTTCTTAGCATCTTTTGCCAAGGATTTCTCGTAATCTGCCTAACCTCCTTTGTGACCTGATTACTGACTAGCTTATATCTGCCATAGGCTTCTGAGTCGCTTGATAATTTATATGCATCCCATGCATTTTTCTTCTCTGTTACGAGTCTCATTAGTTCATTAGATAACCATTTAGGCCTAAACCTTGAACAATATTTCTTAATAGGTATGAAACTTTTAGTAGCATCCACGATTAATTCCTTGAATGCTTCCCACTTAGAATTTACTGTTGGTAACATCATCAGTTGATTCCACTGTACAGAATTTAAAAACATTCTGAGACCACTGTACTCACCTTTACGGAAGCAAAAACCCTTTCCTTTACCCCTGATGGTAATTAAATCCCACATCAGTACACTGTGATCACTGCCACCTAGTGGTTCCTTTATCTGCAAATTCTTAATACAGGAATGATCACTGCTGATAACCAGATCAAGAGTATTACTTTACTTTCTCTGGTTGCCTCTCGAACATGCTGCTGCAGAAAACAATCATCCAATAAATCCACAAAAGTCTGACTAGTGTGCGAGTGACCAACCCACAAGTTCCAGTCAATATCTGGGAAGTTAAAATCCCCCATTATAAGACATTCTGATTTACTGGCCCACTCTGTTTCTCTGTACAATTGTTCATTGTACTCATTCAAGTCATTAGGCCTATAACACACTCCTACTCTTATTTTTGCTTTCGCAGTGCTTATGTCAAACCAAACTGACTCAACATTGCACTGTTCATCTATATCAACTGGACGCACTTCTTTTGATTTTATGTTTTTCTTAATTAACAGCATAACACATCCTCCCTTTCTATCCTGTCTATCCTTTCTGTACACATTGTACTCCCCAAATTCCAGTTCAGTATTCCTTATATCTGTGTGACACCACCTCTCTGCTATCCCAACAATATCCGCCTTTGATGTCTTGACCAACACTTCAAATTCATCAAATTTATTTACTATACTTCTACCATTGGTATACATGCAAGCATACATACTCCTACTCCTACTCCTATTCCTAGTTACCCAAACACATCCCATATACCCACCTATTTCAGGATGACTGCCATCCGTCCATGAAACCCCCAATACCTCACGCTCCAGGTCGCTACTTATTATAATAGAAGTCGTGCAAGAATCACCTTCACCTCTGCCTACGTCTACTGTTAAACTATTAGTCCTTGTATCCACCCAAAAGCTATCACTTTTCCGACCCACCTAACACTGCCTCGATAGCATCAGCAAATATTTTTGCACCCTTTCTATTTAAGTGTATCCCATCCCTGTAGAACCAGTCTCTCCTGTTAACAAGTATAAACCAGGCTGAAAAAAATTCTACCCCTTGAGCCTTGCACAATCTTTCCAGGGCCGAATTGATCGACAAGGCTCTCATCATATACTCCCTCCTATCATGTCTGGGCAGAATTGCAGACACTTTCAAATTCAACCCTAATTCCCGGCTTTTGTTCAACAGTGACCTGTACTTGTTAAGTAATTCTGCCGGTCTCCTATTCCTAATATCATTAGTGCCAACGTGTACAACTATATCACCTTTTGTGCTCTTAAAAGATGATATCCACTCTAGAACTTCATCAACCTTTGCCCCTGGCAGACATACCCTGGTCCTGTTCTACGTATCCTTTTTACAAAGCATGTTTCCTGACAATAGAGTCACCAACAACTACTAGTTCCTGTGGGACCAGCGCATTCTGCTTTGGGGGTTGCCGCTGTGTTGCGCGATGACCAAGAGCAAGCTCTGGCGTTGATGTGGGCAGCTGAGAGCTTGATGGGCCCCTCAATTTAGATATTTCGAGGGCATCCACCCTTTCCTTCAAACTCTCATATAGGCCCATAACAACGCTGAGTTGTTGCCTGATTTCCTTACACTCCTTACCTCGCGCACACACAAAGACATCCCCCATGGCAATATCATGTTCCATTTCAGAGAGTCGGCAAACATTTCACAAGTCGCACATTTTTTTAAGCTGTGATGCTTTGGAGAATGGCCCCCTTCAGTTCTCCCCCGAGTCATAGCACTCCTGCCACTTTGTGCCCGTTGCTTTGCTGCTTTAGTTTGGGGCATGATAAATTAAATTAATAAAATAAATAAATTAAATTAATAAAATGTCAATACTACGCTATCTAATAGAAACAGTGAAGCGTAGTACTCTATAAATTTTACGTTAGAGCTACCTAACTACCTCAATTAAAAATTTGAATTCCCTACCACTGTATACGAAAACAATGGCTGCAAGTTTCGAACGTGTACAACGGTTTTGCGTATATTAAGTAGTACTCTACAAAAGCTCTCATCTAAATTAAAAATAAAAATAACCAGCATAACTAGAACTAGAAGACTGCGTATAAAGTACAATATAAAATAACAATTAGGTAAATAAAATGTAAAACACTTATCGCTTTTTTTTGGAGCCTGTAAATTCACAGCCATAATTTTTAAAGAGAGTCAGCGCCCTCTGTCTTTGTAGGATTTTGTACGATTTTAGCGGTAATAATTGTACAAGTAGATGTTGGGGACTTCATTAGCGCAATTTCATTAATCTCGCGTCTTTATTTCTCCTAATTATGTTTTTCTTTTAAATTTATTCTAATAAAAAATCTCCAATTCTTAAATGAGTTAAGATTTGGGATTGCGGTTATAAGGTATTGGAATCAGAAGTTTTATTTTTATAACATTTCAGAAAACACACTTTTCAGCCCAATAAAAGAAACTGGTGTTCCTTATCGGAATATTGGGCGCTTTGTTTTGTTTACTGTGAAATACGAATTTAACCAAAAAAAAGTAATCATCCTATGGAAACAAATAAATATCGAACGAACTCATTCTAAGCACCCAATCAAAAACGCCCACTAATAAAATATCATTAATAATAAAATTCTTTTATAAACAGCTGAACATGGCAATTACATTTCGAAATTTCAAGAGGAGGATTATTTTCCTCTCCCGACCCTGCTTATGCCGCTGGGGGAAGGGGGATTAGGAGGACAAACCCTTTCCACTATACTCAACAGCTGATATTTCTGTATCGCAACCATCTTATTTACCAAGGTTCTTTGTGTTCAGGGTATTATTATTGCGCACTAATATTTAGGAAGACCGACTTTTTCCCTTTTTCTGTTCTTAAGAACTTCTTCCTGCATTCTTAAGTTGGAGGAAGGATAAGCCGGGTAGAGGAAAACGAAATTTACTTGCACTTTCGAGGAAAGTAGGGGATAAGATTGTAAAATAACAGATATTTCAGAGATGGAAATCAAATATAAGTTGTGACACAAGTATAGTTTTCTGTCAAGAAAAACCTTTATTGTCTTGATCACGATATAATGTATTTACGGGACTAAGTAATGTTTACTAAAATGTGGAAGTCTTCCTGTTTCCCTCCTTTCACTACAAAAACTTAGAACTCTTTCGTCATTGACACCAAAAACAATATAATTTTCTTTGAAAAAGCAGTTGTGTCTTATTTCCTTTCTTTCTTTCATTTGAGAAAATAATATATATTATTTTTAGCCTTGAGGTGCTGGCTCTGAGCCTGTCAGGTTCTTCCTGAAAATAATGAGCTTGCGTTAACTGTTGTTCGAAGATAAAAATGTGGAATTTTCTTTAACTTCCCAAATATAGTTCAACTAAATCCGCACAGCTACTTTAATATCAAAATAACGTCAAACCTATCTTAATATCCAAATCATTAAAGATTAATGATTTTTACTTTAAGAAAGCTTTCAAAATTACTCTCGACATTTTAGAATTACAAAACAAGAAACGCGTAGTAACCATTTTATGCTACAGCCAAGTCACGAATACGCCTCTAATAGATTACTTATTGACATGTTTTTCCTCTATTTTTATAAAAGTAGAATTTCAAGGTATTCACACCAGGAAATCAGAACAATATTGAAGTTTTTTAAGTAATTAATTTTATGACGTACATGGGCATATCAGAGAAAAAATCCAGGGCCATCCGCTCAAAATAAAGACAGAGAGAAAGAGGAGTGGAAAATCACCATAGAATCAAATGAGGAAACTACAGAATAATGAAAGTAGTATGGGAGGAAAAAAGGCTACTGAGAGACTGTAAACGCGGTTTGTATGAGCTTATATATAAAAATGGAGACAGAAAAAGGTGTGCGAATTATACAAAACAGTAGCAATAGTAAAAGTATTCGCCATATAGTGCAAGAAAGCGGCAGGCTTTTGCTCAACTGGCAAAAAAAAAGGAAATAGATAAGAAAGTACAAATTATATTTATTCAAACTGTCAGCCTCAACTACCTGCGAGGGCAACTTGTTCCAGCTATCAAAGACTCGCTGGCTAAATGAAGTCTTTCTGCAATCTAGTCTAAACCTCTTCCCCAGTAATTTGAATTTATCCACCTGAGTTCTGGAATTCTCTATAATAGTGAAAATTCCGCCTCATTCATATTACTAACCCTCTCAGAGCTTTATAAACCTCAATAAGATCACCTATGAGGTGCCTGGTTGCCAAGCTCTATAGCCCACATAATCGCAGTCTTTCCTTGTTGGTCGCCCTTTTGCTGATCTCTTACCATTCGAGTTCTTCGTCTTTAGACCCTTTCAAGAAGTTCGGTTTGTTTTTGTTTTTTTTTTAGACGAGATTTCCATACTTGAACACAGTATTTCAAATATGGTCTTACAATTGTCTTATAGAGTGGAATTATGATCTCCCTATCTCTACAGGACAGCGTTCGATAAATCATCAATATTTATTTATTTATTTATTTTATTATTTTATTTTTTTTTTTTGGTAGTTGTTGGCGTATCGGCTTCTGTGGCCATAATGCACCTCCAAAGGTTTCTGCAGTACTTTGATCCAAGCCCGAGGCGTAATTCGAACCCGCGACCTTTGGGTTGCCAGGCAGGCTAGCCCGACTAGCCCGGTCGGCCAATCATCAATAGGCCACCATTAGCTTCCCTGTATGTCAAAATTGTTCCCTAAATCCAAGTAACTGTGTCAAAATAGCCTACTAAGTTAGTTAAACATGATTTTCCTTTAACGAAACTATGTGTGTGCTTCAGAATACCATGTTTATCTAAATGTCCCTGGATTGCACTCTTAATCATTGCCTCTAAGATTTTTCTTACCACTGAAGTCAGGTTAAGGGTGAAGTTACAAACTTCACTCTTAGAACTGGCTTTATGTGTTGGCGATACATTGGCACCTTTCCAATCCAAAAGACTCTCCCCTGAGTCCAGACATGCTCTCCTAATTAGGCGCCTCTGTAGCTAGGTGGGAAGGAGCAACAGTGCGTAACACACGCTTCTTGATTAGACCGGGGTTCGAGTCCATCACCACCAAATACGGAGGATGTGGAAAGGTCAGGGAATGACCACCGCATATTCCCGAAGCAACCATATTGCTTCGGGAATATGTGAAGTTGCTAATACTTCTACAAACAGCAAACCTCTACAAACTTCTACAAACCTTAGTTGCTAATACTTCTACAAACAGCAAAACAACAGCCCTCCTAATTAACCTCAATGGTTCAATACGCTCCCTGACCGTCTCCCTCAAAATTATCGGTTATATGCCATCAAATCCAGGAGCCTTACTTGTCTTTGTGTTCCAATTCTTTTCTTTTTTTCTAATAAACAGTCATCTCTATGTACAGAATCACATATGTTATATGTCTCAGAATCTCATGTCTCAGCCTCACTTGCACAGTCTCTTCTCTTCATGAAGGGTCTTTCTTCAGTAAAGACAGATACAAAGTACATGTTCAATTCATGTGCAACGTACATGTGCAACGTCAGCTGGTTCATCTACGACTTTCCCACACCCAGTGCACAAGGGTTAGATCTGATTAGCTTTTTTCTTCGTTGTATTCACATACGTAAAAAATTCCTTGTCCTCAAGCTTTCCCATACTCAGCGTTGGCCTCCCTGACTTTATTTATGGTACTGTTAGATATCAATTTGTACCTGCTGTAGGCATCATTACTTTTCGTTGCTCTGTAACTACGCTATCTTTTTCTTCTCCATTTCACCGCCCCAACTTCGCAGTAATCCATTTTGGCATTCTCCTCCTGCAATATTTATGTGTTTATGACTTCTGTGATTTTTGCTTTAAAAGTGTTCCATAATTCAAATGTATTCTCACTACCTCGGCAATCCCACCAATTAATAGATGCCATATAGCGCCTTAAACTGCCAAAGCCACTGTTCTGAAGTTAAAACTCCTGCCTTTACCTTTAACTACTGCAACATCTTTCTTCATCTTCCAACTAACGATTGCATGATCACTTCCTGAGAGTGGTTCCTATACTTTAAGCTCTGTTATGTCATCTGATTCGTTAGTAATATGATGAGATCAAGAATTTCCTAGTACTTTCTCTGACATGCTGGAACAAATAATAATCTAGTTCACTGAAAAAAGTTGTTCTCCCGTCATCAGTTTCCCTTCCACTTCTTCTAGTCAATCTGGGGCAGTTAAAGTCACCCATAATAAGTCATCTATAACAGTCATGCTTGCTTGAACATTTCATCTGCGTGTAAAGACTCTTGTCATATTCTGTAGATTACTCCCACTCTCATTCTTCCTTTGCTTCCGACTAACTGACACCACACAGATTCTATGCTGCCAGACGTAATTTCAGACACAGCGAAAGCTCTTTTTGCGCCCAGACTGCTTTTGATAAGACGCATGACAACCGCCCAATCTATCTTTCCTGAATGGTAACCGGAAGAAACAGAACATGACAAAACAGAACATGAAAAAACGGAACTTGACAAAACAGAACAGTGAAGAAACAGAACTGTGACAAAACAGAACAGGGGAAAAATAAAATATTTATTTTTGTCGTATCTATTTATTTATGAAATATCCATATATAAAACAAAATATGTAGATATTTCATAAATAAATAGATCCACAATACTGCCATGATTCTAATCCTCAAAAAGCACAGGCAAACGTTTTAAAGGCTAGAATGAAGCAAGATATAAAGGCAGTTGGTGCGACTCCGAGGAATGCTATGGGAAATATTTTATCAGAAGTGAATAGGGATGTTTTGGAACACTTGCCAAAGCAATCCTCACTCACGCGAAGTCTTTTTAAACATAAAGGAACTACTTATATTCCCAATCCAGCTACAACTGATTTTCCTATCCCAGAGAAGTATGCTGACCTCATTTTGTATGATACGGGAGCTGATGACCCAGAAAGAATATTGGCAATTGCGAATGACGATCTGCTCTCAGAATTAGAGAAGGATGTCATTTATGGAGACGGAACATTTGATAAAACACCTAGCATGTTTTATCAGCTGTATACATAGAATGTTAAGATTGGCAGTTCATATCCTCCATGTATTTATTTTCTTTTGCAAAAAAAGAATATGGATACATACAACAGAATGTTTACATATTGCAACAATTGGTGCCCAATATATCACACCCCAAAAGATTCTGCTGGACTTTGAAAAAGCATGTATGTCTGCTGCTCAAGTTGCTTTTCCACAAGAAGAAGAAAAAGGGTGCTACTTTCACCTTTGCCAGAGTGTTATTAGGAAGATCAACAGTGTTGGCTTAAAGGAAGTGTACGAGTCTGATATTGACATGAAGTTGAAACTGAAGTCCTTACCTGCTCTCTCCTTTGTGCCAATACCAGATGTAAGAACTGTCTTTGACTAACTAGCTGCTACATTTCCGGATGAGGATAACTACAATGAAGTTCTCACATATTTCTTCTCAACCTACATCGAAGGAGTTGCAGGAAGATCACCTCTCTTTCCAATTAGAATATGGAATCATTTTGAGGCTGCTGCTGCTGCTGAGAGATGTCCTAAGACTACAAATTGTTGTGAAGGTTTTCACAACGCCTTAAACTCGTTGTTTCATTGTAGTCATCCAAGCATTTGGAACCTATTAGATGGATTAGACAAGAATTTGGAACTTATTAGAAAGATTAGACAAGACAATTAAAAATAAGTGTTTTATTTTTCCCCAGTTCTGTTTCTTCACAGTTCTGTTCTTTCAAGGAACCTTCCTAAATACATTATACCGTACATAGCGGAACTCGTCATCCCCAATCCGGGTGACACCATGTCTCTGTTAGCCCTATTACGTCAGCGTTAGTTTTCCTAACCAGAAGTTCAAATTCAGTCATTTTATTGACAACAACTTTACTGTTAGACACAGTAAAACTAAGTAATCTTCTATAGTTTACTACACCTCTTGAAGTTATCGATGTTTGTATCCCAAGCTTTATCCCCCCCCCCCTCATTTGAAATGCTGCTACCCTCGGAACGTCTTATCAACATCGGCTGTTGTGACAACAAACAAGTACTGTATTTTGAGGTGAGTGTAAGCATTACTTTGACATATATCATCAGATAAACGCAGATCTAAATTACCTTTTTCCCATCTAATAGTTTCCCTAAACCCTTAAGGTATCCTCAGTGATATTGGCAAAATCCTTTCAACACCTTTAAGAGGAGAGTACGAAAAATTCTCTGAAAGAGGGATGAGGGAAAAGCAGAGTGGCTTCAGAAAAAGTAGATCGATCAGTGATCTAATTTTTTCTGTGAGTAAAACGAATGTAAAATTTCTGTGTGTGGCTTTTTCGAATATTGACTTTTCCATACAGTATCATAGAGTAAAATGAAGAAAGTTATGGGGAGTATTAAGGAAACAGGGAGTAGGAAGGTCGTTGGTAGAGAGTATTAAAAGTTTATACAGAGGGATTGAAAGCTGTGGTTGGAACTGTTGGAAAGACAGGCGTTTTGAAATTAATAGTGGATTGAGAGAAAGAGTTGTGCACCCTCACCTCTGTTGTTCATGCTAGTAATGGATAAAATATCAAATTGGTTCCTTTGACCTGTTGATCTTTGAGCCTTGTTACAGGCATTCTCTCAGGTATGACGATCTGGTATGCTACCTGTAACTCTAAAATGTTGATGGAAATGATATTCAAGTGAAATTTGAGTCAAATGGACCGAGCGTCAATGAAATCCAGTCGTTTTGCAAAACCCAAATCCTCTGTTTGCATCTTCACGATGATTGGACTGTTAGTAACCCTGGATATAAACCCCGTGTGAAAGTCCTGAAATACTGGAGGTAACCATCCAGGTGTGAACCAACGTAAGTAGTGGTTGAGATGTGGTTTCCATAGCATGCAGAGGAATGCCAGTCCCTCTGTATTACCAGGAAATACTAGGAAATATATGGCTCTGCTCAACTTCTCTTACCGGAGACTTGAAGTGATGAAACCCATGTTTAGTCTCCAGAGAAAAGCTCTGGTAACCCCTCCCTCATCTCTTTCGTCATGCATTGATGTCGTTTGAGGTTATGACGAACATCATGGCAAGGTCCAATCTTCCTTACATTTCGAGGGTACAGTTCGAAAACTTTGTTGCCATCATCATATGTTAATGTATATACGGTGGCAAGCGGGCAAGCACCCATCTCCACCCAATATCATGCGTCAAAATGAAGAACCACTAATAGGCCAATAGTGCAATGTGTGTAGTAGTTTGAGTAAAATAATGTTAAAAAAAAAGCTTCATAACTACCAGGAGGCATACAAGCGTGACTGCCCCTGGTGCCCGTAGCCAAACCTGGATCAGCTCTATCGGTATAGCCGTAGTCTAGTGGTCAGGCGCGCGGGTGCATGAGTACACGTGCCTTGAGTGACCGGGGGTTCAAGCCCGTGACTGCTGAATACGGTACTGTTTCTTGTATTCTGTCTATCTTGTGAACTCCTTTGACCGTTTGGTCTTACAATGAACAGTCGTACAATACATGATCCCAACTTTCCTCATTATGACCACAATTACAATTTGGCTGGGTTTCCAAACCAAGATCATATAACTTACTCCTTAAGGACCCAGGTCCAATTAATATATAAGACGTCAACATATTAGGGAAAAACCAACTATTCTGAGGAGTTTACCAGTAATCTTCTTTTTTCCCCCTCTTTAACTCCCACTGTCACATTAGTTACTCCAAGACATATCTGTATGCTTTTCCTTAAATAGTAACAAAAGGCTGTATGCAACAACTGACAGTCTAACGATAATGCAATGACTTGCAGAGCATTTGTTGACCCTGTCCTGCAAGCTCTTACCATTAACAACAACATTAATCTTTGAATTGACATCAACTTACTTCAAAATTTGACATTGGATATTCTCCCATACAAAATCGAAGCCGCGTAGGTTACAATTGGAATAAAAATAACTTTATAATATAGCCTTAGAACCCTCTTATTTAATCCCCACTCAGTTCTTGTCAACCTTACAATAGTTGCAGTATAATTCTTAACTTCTTCTTAATAATCCAAGTGTGGGAAAAAATATAATTTATCATCTAACAGAACTCCTAAATATCTATTTTGAGATACCAATGGTACCTGCTTTCCATTTATAAGCAACCTAGGGGTCGTCTATAATCAAGTTTCCCTTTGAGCAACATCATTAGTCTTGCTCGAGGAAACCACCAATTTATTATTCGTAGACCAATGCAACAGAATGTCAATTATATCAAAGCAAACAAGATATTTCTTGGCTAAATGCCTAAGTGTATGAAGGAGTTTGTTTATGCATGGTTAATGCACACACACGGTAAAACGGTGCAGTCTGGGGGGCGGTATCCGCCGAGAATAAGTCACAACAGTCTTCTCCATAGGTGAAGCGTTACTTATTCGAGGTAGTGCAATACCGTGGTAACTCGTTGTGAAGGCATTCACAATATGAGATATAATTAAAACTACCTTGGTAGCAAAAATGATGTGTGTGCATTACCCATGCATAAACAAACTCCTTCAATTGTAAAGCACTTATTATTCAGCCTAAATTAGATTTTGAACGCTAATAGTAGAAAACTTGCTTCTTCTACAAACGGAAATTCTTGTTTCTTGCGAAAGTTATTAGCCACAACTTCTGTCCATTGTGCTCCCACCACTATTAAAACCTGATAGTTCTATTGTCAACTCAGCAAAGATAAACCTGACCTACTTTTCTCTTGTCACTTCCAGTACACTCCATTCAATACCTCCTGGAATCTTCTTCTTCTAAAGATTGTTAAAGGACTTTTAAGCAGCTTGAAGCCAAGAGATATTTCTTCCTTTTTCTCAAAACCTGTGCTCCAGGGCTTACTCCTGTTCTGTTTCATATTTTTCACACTTTCTTATTCCACTCGTATTCTGCTTGAAAATTTTCTGAAATCCAACCAGTTCCTAAAAAGGGTGACTTATATTTCCCTTTCAATGATCGTTCCATTGCACTTATCTCTGTTCTTTGTAAAGTAATGGAGAAATCCATTAACTCCCAACTCCTGAACTATCTTAAAACCTTCCATCTGATCAATGATCGCCAATATGGAGTCCGTCACTGGCAATCCATTGATGATTTATTGGCTTCTGTTACCCACTTATGGATAAATTCAGTGATAAAGTTTTGTGAAACTCAAGCAGTTCCTCTTGACATTTCAAAGGCTTTTGATCGTGTTTGGCACAAAGGTCTTCTAAATACACTTCCATCTTATGGATTTTCGAATCTCTCTTTTTTTAACTAGGTATCCCGTTTTCTCTCTGACCGCTCACTGGGTGATGGTAGACGGTTCTATCTTCTAACTTCTTCACTAATGCAGGCGTTCCCCAAGACTAAGTTCTTTCTCCCACTCTTTTCATCTTGTATATTAATAACCTTCTTCCACTGACCGGAAAACCTGTCCATAGTTTTGCTGGTGATAGCACATTGCATTCCACCTTTCAATTTGAGAAACTTGCCCTGCTCAAAGAGATTCAACTTCTCGAATATCCACTACCAATTCCTCAAATGCTGATCTCCAGGTAACTTAATTTCAGACCTTCTAAAACTCAGTCCTCTCATATCTCGCAAAAGAATTCTTCTGCTCCTATTCTTATCTTCGGTGATTTCACATTTCCCTTATCTACTTCTCTTGGCATAAGCCCATTACAAATATCGCTTCCTCTGCATCTAAAAAACTTGGTTTTCTCTTTCGCTCTCGGCGTAGCTTTTCTTCCAAACAGCTGTCCACTCTGTACAAATCGCAAATCCACCATGCCATGGAATATTGTTCCTACATCTGGGGCGGGGCCCCTAAAACCTCTCTCAGGCTTCTTGATTCCATTAAAAAGAAGGCAGTTAGGTTAATTCATGATCAGTCTCTCTCTCTTCCAAGCCACTTCGAACACGTGTCACAACCAGTCAACATCTTTCTCATTTATCCCTTTAGCTTCTTTTCTTTGGAACAACCTCCCTTCACATTGATGATGTATTTCCACAAAATTACATTATTCAGAAATTCAACTCTGATGTCAACAAGTATCTTCTTTCTTCTTCTCAACCTTCAACCCACGAAGTACTTAAATACTACGTTTTAACACATTTCCTGTTTTGGGTTTTCATAAAAAAATGGTATGGAGAAAAAGATTTCTACAGAAAAAATCAAGTTTACTTTTGTTGATTTATGGGATGGGACGGAGGAGGTACAGGTGCTGTAATAAAATGGATGGAGAAGGCAAAGAAATTATTTAAAATTCATGAATGATAAGAGTAACGGAATGAGAATGCTGAAGGAGTGGAGAGGAGGTGATTAATATCTTTGTTGAGAAAAGAAGACAGAGGCAGCGAATAGTTTCAGGTAGTATAGTGGAAAAAAGAAAGGGAGACTTGAGTAGGAGATATGTAGAAGAGCAGATCAATGAAGAATGTTTTATAACTGTGTGAAAAGATCTATTTTTGAAAAGTACCAATAATGGCTATGGATCTCTATCCTGGGTAATACGGGAGAAGGATATTATCACAATTCAAGCGATGGAAATGAAGTTTCTGATTGGTTTTGTTTGGAAAGAACAGAAGAGATAAAATAAGAAATGTGGGCATTGGGAAGAATGTTGGTGTAGAACGACTGCAAAAAAAGATTCAGAATACAAGACTGAGATGATTTTGGTCATGTAACAGATAATGCAGGATAACAGACTGCCAAAGAGGATGTTAGAAATGGAAATGGATTATAAAGCACCAAGAGAAGGACCAAGAAGAGGTGAAGAGACAATACGCTTTAGCCGGGAGGAACTGGAAAGAGAGGAACAGTGAGAAGATAGGACTAAATGGAAAAGACTGGTTTCCTTATCGACCAGGTAAGAAGCTAGAACGACGATGGATAAAGCAGTAACTAAGGAAGAAGAGTAATGATACGTTAAAATATGTATTGGTCAGCCGCTATATGCCACACTTCCTCTTATGATCATATAAATGAAATAGTTCTTTTTACGAATTATTATTTTATTTAACTTTGTTTATGGTTGGAGATTTTAGCTATGTGATCATCTTATGCTAACACACCATTTATGGTACTCATTGTTAAACTTCAAGCTTAATATCGTGAAGCGTTGTGGGTTGCATGAAAACCAATCCCATGCAACTTCCTACAACCAATTGCCGCAGTCATGGACAGCCTTGTTGATATCTGGGCTTCAGTGTCAAGCTTTGGATCCCCGGTTCAGATTTATGCCAATCCCTGTCCTTCAGTGTTTTTGGCATACTGTATTATGATTTATCTGCTGTCACCTTCCATCTTTTCACATGGGATACCGCTGACTTTGAAAGGTCGAAACAGTCTGCAAGAATCCACTGAAAATTACTGGCTTACTAATGGTACTCTTTTACTAATGGTACCACTGGTACTTTTTTGAAACCCTTAATAGTTTTACTGAGTCTCATACTGAATCTGCATGAATGTGCCAGTTGGATGAGCACATTCATGCAAAATATTATAGGTTCCTACATTGTACAATAAAATGCAGTCTTCTGCAGTTCAGTTTCTTCATCATACCAATGTATTCATTGTAGATTATTTCCTTTGGCTTAAGTTTAAATTGTCACCGACTGTGCTTTTATATCACAAATTACTGAAAAGCTAAGATCCTTTACAAGCACATCACGATGTTCACCTAACTCTAGTCTTTTACAAAATTAGTTTCTGTTTTAATAAATATTGTCTCAAATAATTTTATAAATAGATACTTAAAACATAAATCTTATGTTTTCTTGTTTCAGGTCTCCAGAAATTGCTTTTGTTGTTCTGCTCTGTAGTCCCGTAATCTGGTCGAGTTTATCTTATTTCCACTGGGAGTACTACGAACAGTTCAACAACCTAGTGAACAGATCTACAACCCCAACAGCTACTGTAAGCAACTCATTGGGTTTTCAACTATACAGACATATTTCTGGCACCGAAAATATCCTGTTTTCTCCCTTCACAGTGACTTTAACGCTTGGAATGATTCACCTAGGTGCGGACTCCAATAGTTCTCAGCAAATGAACAGTGCAGTTCATTACAATGTCAGCTTACTCCACCGAGAAATGCGCGACCAGCTAACATCCCTGTCCAACACTTCTTTTCATTCAGCGTGCACTTTGGTTTCCGACGACCGCTTTCAAATACTTCCGACGTATCAAGGATTGATTCAAAGGTACTATGGGTGCTCCTTGCATAAAGCCAATCTTGAGAATAATAGCGATTTGGTGAAAAGGATAAATTTATGGGTAAACAAAACCACTAACGGATACATACGCCAAATATTACGACATCCACCTGCATCATCTTTCAGTCTTCTACTCTTAAATGCTGTCTATTTTCGCAGTACGTGGATGAAAAAGTTTGATGTTAAGAAAACTAAATTAGTTACCTTCTACAACGAAGGCAAACTACCCGTAAAAGTTCCTGGCATGCACCAGACAGCAGTTGTTCATTATGGCTATTCGGTAGAATTAGATACATTTGCTTTGGTGATGCCTTACCAAAGTGAGAAAATTGCGATGATTATCCTCCTACCAAGGGACCGGAAGGGACTGCAAAGACTAGAAAATAATCTAAGTGAAGATACTTTGGAAGACCTTATCAGTGTGATGTATGAAACTGATGTAGATATAATGATTCCCAAGTTCCGCATCGAAAGGGACTACAATTTCGTTCAGGCTTTAAAAAGTATAGGAATAAAGGAAGTGTTTAGTTCCACGCAAGCAGACTTGTTGTCGATGAGCCCAAGCAAAGGACTCTTCGTGTCCTCTATTCTTCAGAAAGGTGTGATTGATGTGAACGAATATGGAACAGAAGTGGCAACAATCACTGAAGCCACAGTTGAATCCCTGTCTTTAAAACCTTTGTTTCATGTCACCCATCCCTTCCTGTTCCTTATCCGTGACGAAACGTCTGGGATATTCCTGTTCCTGGGACGTGTAATGCAGTTATGAAAAACTAGTTAATAACTTTATACAGAATGGTATTAAAATTTGGCTGATTGACCGCTTTTCGGTTGGATCTCTTTGTAATGGACAAAACAGAAACTGCAAAATCACTCGTTTGAACCTATGTGGTCGTTCTGGAATATAAATAGAAATTTTATTTATTTATTTAATAGTTACAAATAAATTTTGTTTACGAATAATTCAGAGTGTGGTTCTTACTATGAAGGCTTGATGAAATAAAAAAGTATGTTTTGTAATATTATTTATTAAAATTAATGAAATCATTTAAACCAGTAAAATAAAATTATGTAATTAATTTAAAAAAACGTAACGAAGACACAAGCAAAATGCAATACTTTATTCGTATTTTAGCTCAATGGAAATTTATATAATTAAAAAAGGATTAATCTTTACAAGCGAGTGTCAATTCCATGAATATATATATATATATATAAAAAGGACGAGCAATATTTAAGAGCTCTGACTCATTTAAGAAGCACGAGGCCCCGTTGGTGATTTTCCAAAGACGGTAAAAAGGTTATTTAAACTAATTCATGTGATAGATCTGCACTCGGTTCCCACTGTTTTAGACATTGCAAGCAATAAGACACTCTGGACGATATGATGGGCAAACGAGGGGACCTGGTTTTCATGTAACATGGAATACTTGCAGGCATAGTCAAGGTGGAGAGCCAGTTAACAATGGACTACAGGATGGAAAGTGGCTTCAAATAGGTTTACAAATAGATTCTCTTCAATGATTTTATTTTTTCGCATAGAAAAGTATTTGTTTAATCAAAAGTACATTCAAATTATGTCTTAGGTTTTGTTCCCTCTTTTGTTCTCACGTGTCTTCGTTTTTTTTTTTTTTTTTTTCTTTTAAGGCTGAGGAAGGCCTCGAAAGTTGAAAGTGGACAGGGCTCTAAATCTCTGTGACACACAGAGAGGCCTGTCTATGAAAAAAATTGCTAGCATTTCTGGAACAATAAGTGGAGTGTGAAGCAAACAGTAGCAAACACACCAGTTGACAGAAAAAGGGTCTAATGAGTCCGACCTCCAATAGCACCATGCTAACGAAAGCGTTAGGTTATAGCAACATGTGTATGATGGTCACATGTTTCCATCGTGCGCTGAAAACTGATGGTCTTGAGCATATCTTTTTCAATGTGCACATCCCTTTATTCCCGTGAACTAACTACAAGTGCAAGCTTACTAAAGCATCGTGCAAACCAGGCTCTGCCATTGAGAACACTGCCATCCAATCTACAGAGATTGCAAGATGGCGTTTAATGTGCTATATCTAGAACATCAGACTCTTATCGGAAGTAAGTGGAGTGTCAAGATGCAGAACCAGTCTTAGAGTTGGGACTGGAGTGCGAGAGAATTTATGTTAGTAGAAAGGACAGCTCTTGCCTGGATTGCCCTCTTTAGTTAGGGTGCTCCCCCATAGGACTCGTACTGCTGAGAGAGTAACTACTACGCATTGCAGTCGTCATTCATGCCACTGGTAGTGGAGTAAATAATGTGTCTGTTCGATCATACAGTGTGGTCAAGACCCGTGGCCAGCCTGAGTTATGAAAGACATCCAGCTTACCCAAGAAAACCTATTATGGGTATTTATTTTTATTTTTTTAATGCATAGTGGCTGATAGTAATTTTGAACAGGATTCAGTTTCCTGCGCTCATCCAGTTCTGGTTTCCGCCCTGAAAAACAAGGACCCGATCTATAAAATACAAGCAATTTAGAGACAGCACATACTCAAACAAAATAAGCCGAGAATTTCTGTAATTTTCTGGATTGAATTTCTGTAATTTTCTGGATTGAATTTCTGTAATTTTCTGGGTTGAATTTCTGTAATTTTCTGGGTTGAATTTCTGTAATTTTCTGGGTTGAATTTCTGTATTTGTGAACAAAAATTTATATTAAACGACTGTACATTTTACTAAAGGTCGTTTATAAATTTAAGCAAAGCAGACTTTGTGTAATCTTTAAAAAAAACTTTCTTTTAAATATTTTCAATAATTTCTTTTACAACTGTAAAGGAATTTTTTATTTTCGTTGTAATTATTTCGGTAATACAGTATAATAGTCTGCCTAATAATGTCATTACGTTACACTAGATGGCAGCACGCACTGCGTATATACAGTCTGTACGAGCAACTGGTTGTACTGAAACAGAAAAGTAAGATACTACTCTGTGTACTGAAATGCGTCACTTCAGAAATTATTGCAATTTTTTGTCTATAAATTTCGTGTGCACAATTAAGAATTAAGAGCAAAAATAGTTTGCCATAGAAACCTCCAAATGATGTAAAGTACATAGAACTCTTTTAGTTGCTGGATAATCAGTAATAGAACCTCTTAAGCAATATTGTTCTTAAATTAAGAGTGTCTGAAGATTTATCTAATGAAACCTGTCTAAGTTCATCTGCACCAGTTTTTGGCTTATCACTATTAACTCGGGGGATTTTAATAGGAAATTCGTATTATTACCCTAAAAAGAAGTTAGAGAAAGAGATGTATTAATCATATTGTGTTTGGTACCTCACATTTTCCTAATCTCATAAGTATTCATTACAATTTACATCACCAACATAATGTTCATCATCCCGCTTTTTACGTTTGCAGTTACAACAATTAAGAGGTTGGTCTTTATTAGGACAGTCATCGTAAATATGTCCAATATAGGCACAGTGACCGCAGGCTGGAGCTTCCTGAGAACTGGAGGCAGTAGTGTGTCCGTAGACCAGGCACGAAAAAGATGGTTGCTTTAGGAGATTTTGTTTTGATACCTTTCTCAGCTAAAAAAGCTAATGAAGTTATCTTACAAATATCATTGGAGGTAGCATGTACAGTGCAATATGGCCTAAGTTGCTGCTACCCCTAAAATCCCACAACAAACAAACAAGAAACAGTTCATACATAAAACGAGATTAGAATATTAACCAGTCACAGAAGAATCGTCACGGTAGCACAGAGGTATCGTTACTGTTCTCCCAACACCTGGTGGAAAAGGTCAGGGTTCGAATCCCGTCGATGAAACGAGGAACTTCTATGGGATTTTTCACTCCGTGGTTGATTTTGTCTGTCTCAGGCGTAGATAGCTAGATTTGATATAATCTAATACAACGACTCACGAAGGTAAGTCGAGAAAAATTCCTGGATAAAATACGCTTCATGAGTTAACATTCGAGGTGGGGGGACACGATTGGATTACTGTTGATTATTGCTTTTAAATATGCGATTTATTTAGTATATATATTTTTTTTTATGAAAACCCCAAACACGAAAGATATCAAAACCTATAGTACTTAGTACCGTGCATGGGTTGAAAGAGAAGTATGGAGGAGGGGGGGATGCCGGAAACTTTGCTCTAGAGACTAAACATGGGTTTCGCCACTTCGTATTGTTGGATTATTTTGTTATAAGTTTTCCTGTAACAGTTTGATTTTTATAATATTATAGATATCATTTTTTAAAGTGAATTTTCATTGATATTTAGCTAATTTTATAATGGCAGTTACGAGATCTGCCTTAAACACGATACAGGGTATCGTGACTCACAAGGAAATAGCCGATGGCGATTTACCGGTGAATCATGATTTAATCCGTTGCGGAACCTGTGGAATGTTTTCCAAGGTCGACCTGGTGACTAATCCTACCTCACCTGGGGATTCTTTTCTTTGTGATCGTTGTAAGGAGCGCTTAAATTACAATTTGGTCTTAAATTACAATTTGATGCACTGATGGAACAATTTGAGTCTCTGAAAAAACGGGTGCTTGCCCTCGAGAATAATGCATCTGGGAGCCCGTCAGGGACTCAAGACTCCAGCAATCAACAAAGTGTTGCACACCCGATTCGGTCCTCAAAACAGAAAAACCAAGTGCAAACTACTCCGGTTCAAAAGGACTTTGTTTTATTAGGAGACTCCATTGTCAGGGAAACGGGAAATGTTTTTTCTAATAAAGATAGGTGGACTAGAAGCAGGGTATGTCTGCCGGCAGAAACTATTAATGATGTCGCCAACAGATTATCAGATTTTAAAGGGGGTAAAGAGAATATATTGTTATTCATGTGGGGACTGATGACATTAAACGTACACGATCTGACGATTTGTTGGAAAAATACAGGACCATGCTGAGGAAATGCCGCTAGCTAGGCCACAATGTCTATATGTGTCTGCAATTCTACCCAGACACGATAGGAGGGATTATATGTTAAGAGCCTTGTGGATTAACTCAAGACTTGAAGGACTCTGCAAGTCTTTAGGGGGGAAATTTCTATAAGCATGGCCTATGGTAGAAGGAATTTGTTTTGTAGAGACGGGATACACTTAAATAAAGGTGGTGCAAAGGTTTTTGCCAGTATTATTAAGGATACCTTAAAGGTTCAGGGAAACTGCTAGTTAGGGGAGGGATGTAGGTAATACTGACAAGCGTTTATCTGAAAATATTCGTCAAAGTAACTCTTGCACATACCTTAAGAGTTCTTATCTGTTACCCCAACTGGACGTATTATCTAGATGCTCTGGGGGCAGAAACGTTTCACGTGGGAAGGTAGCTAATGCCAGGGAAGAGAGCCTAAAAAACTTCAAGGGTTGTGTTAGGGTTGTTAAATATACAAGAACAGTAAATCTTAATTGTTTATACAGTAACGTTAGAAGTGTCGTCAATAAAATGAGCGAATTCGAACTGCTGGTTAAAACAAGTAACGCGGACATAATAGGGCTTACAGAGACGTGGTGCCACCCGGAAATTGGGGATGATGAGTTTCAGTACGGCTTGTATAATATATTTAGGAAGGATAGGGTAGATAGAAGGGGTGGTGGGGTAATGCTTCTTATCAGAAGCAGCCTGGGTGCGACGATAGCTTTCCCGGATTCAGACGTTTCACGTGCTAGTATAAAATCTGTATGGTGTGAGATAGTTGAAAGCAAAGGTATGATGCGAGTAGGAGTAATCTACAGACCAGGTGATTGTGAAGATTATGACAAAAGCCTCTACATGCAAATGGAATGGGCAAGTAAGCGTCAATGCCTTATTATGGGTGATTTCAATTTGCCTCTAATTTATTGGAGTAAATGGGAAGGAAACTCGACATGGGGAACAACATTTTTAAATCAACTAGATGACTGTTATTTGTATCAACGTGTCAGGGAAAGTACTAGAGAAAAGAATATCCTAGACCTCATCATCACACATCAATCAGATGACATAACAGGGCTGGCAGTAGAGGAACCAGTAACAGGAAGTGATCACGGAGTTCTACGGTGGATGATGAAGAGAGAAAGAGAGAGAGAGAGAGAGAGAGGTAGCAGCAGTAAAAGGCAAAGGAATGGGTTTTAATTTCAGAAAAGGAAATTACGATACTTTAAGATGCTACATGTCTTCTATTAACTGGGTAGATATCGCGCGGTGAACGAATACAATTGAACTGTGGTACGCTTTTAAAACATTAATCACAGATGCCTTGAATGCATATATACCATTAAAAAAATACTCCACGAGACGGGTTCCAAGTTGGATGAATAGTGAAGTTGCCACATTATTTCAGCAGAAAAAGGTGGCATGGAAAGGTTACAGAGCAATAAAAAAGTACTGAAACCTATAACAGCTACATTGATTTGTAATAATGCCACTGAAAAGGTTAGGCAGGCAAAAGCAGATTATGAGAAATCGCTGGCAAACAGAGCAAAGAGGGGGGATAAAGAATTATTCACATACATAAATGCTAAGAAGAGCAGGACAAACGAGATCAGACCTTTACGTAAGGGAAAGGGGATAGTATTAAATACAACAGTTGCCGTTGCAGATGAACTCAACAGTTATTTTGCATCGATATTTACAAAAGAAAAACCTTTTGTGGCAATGGGAAATTGTGGGAGCGAAATTGAAAAATATGTAAAAAATAAAAAAATATGTAATTAATGATATTGAAATTTCGCAAGATTATTTAATGAAAAAACTTTCGAGCCTACAGACCAGTAAGGCTCCTGGAGTTGATGGAATATACCCCATAATCTTAAGGGAGGCGGCAAGCGAGTGCATTGAACCATTGAGGCTAATTATGCGAGCATCACTAGACTCTGGGGAGATTCCCGTGGATTGCAAAGTGCCAATGTATCTCCCATACATAAGGGTGGCTCTAAAAGTGAAGTAGGAAATTATCAACCTGTCAGTCTGACTTCAGTGGTAGGGAAAATCATGGAGGCAATGATCAAGGGTGGAATTCAGGATCATTTGTATCGAATTGAAATTCTCCAGGATACTCACCATGGTTTTGTAAAGGGAAAATCATGTTTAACAAATCTGGTTCGCTATTTCGAAAGGGTCATTCACGAGCTGGATTTAGGGAATAATTTCGACATTGTTTATTTAGATTTCAGCAAAGCTTTTGACTCAGTCCCACATGAGCGGTTGCTTTATAAGCTGGAACAGGTTGGAATCACTGGGAAAATCCTTAGATGGATAGAAGGATGGCTTCAGGGCAAGAGGCAGAGGGTTGTGATAAATGGCTATTCCTCAGATTGGGTTGAGGTAAGAAGTGGGGTTCCCCAAGGATCAGTATTAGGACCACTGTTGTTTTTAATTTTCATAAACGACATTGACAGAGGGATAGAAGGCGTAATGTCTAAATTTTCAGATGACGTTAAAATTGGTAGAGTGGTTAATGATCACTGTAGAATGAAATTCTCTGAGCATTGTAAACAGGTTGCAACGAAGGCTCATGATGTCCTATCGATGATCTATCGAAATATTGCAAGTAGATATAGGAACGTGATAATCCCATTATATAAGGCTTTTGTTAGACCACACTTGGAATACTCTGTTCAAGTATGGAGACCGCACCTCAAAAAAAGACATCGAGCTGCTTGAAAGGGGGCAAAGACAGGTAACTCGCCTGGTGAGATCGGCAAAAGGGCGTCCTTATGAAGAAAGACTTCGAATATGTGGGTTGCAGAGTTTGGAAACTAGACACCTTAGAGGAGATTTGATTGAGGTGTTTAAGGCTCTGAGAGGCATCAGTAAAATGAATGAGGACAAAATTTTCAAGATTATATATGATGCTAGATGACACTAGGGGACATAAATTCAAGTTAAGGGGGGAAATGTTTAGATTGGACTGCAGTAAGTTTTATTTTAGCCAGCGAGTTATAAATTACTGGAATAAGTTACCTTCATGGGTGGTATAGGTTGACAATTTGAGGAAATTCAAAGGTCATCTGGATAGTATCTTCGGGTGAGGGAAACGCATACGATGATAGGTTTAATTTTCTTTTCTTTTATTAATTATTAGTTTTTTTTTATCATTGTTCGATTCGTGTTTTTTTTTTTTTTTTTTTGGCTGGTGCAGCATAAGCCATAGGCTTTCTTGCACCACGCGGCCATTACTAATATTAATACTAACCACATTGACACTGATTTGAAAGAAGATCCTACTGCTCAATGGTAAGTTTTCAGAAACTCAGGCTCCAATCGTTAAAGGGAATAGGAAACATCCTAGGGTAGCGTGATTTTCCTTCTGGGTAAATAGGATTTTTTTGCCTGGCTAACAGCAAATCGACAACAGAACACAAGAAATTTATAGACATATTGTATACGCCGCAATGTGGCCTAAGTTGCTGACGCGGCTAAAATCCAGGTCTGTGTCTTTAAGTGCTTTGGTTCAACCAACCAAAGCACTTAAAGTCACAGACCTGTACACAAAGGGGCCTTAGAAAGTTCCTGCCATAGGTCAAGCTTTTTCCCCCCAAACCATCTCCCAGGTTTGCCCCAAGTCTGTGTACCACAGTTTTGCTGACGGGTCATGGCTCCCTGAATGCAAAATTGTATCAACTGGGTCTAACCTAGGATCCATAATGTAAATGTGGAACTGATGGGGATTGGGCTCATGTCCTTCATGGCTGACCCAATTACTATCCCCACAGATGTAGGCTTATAACCAAGACTGGTCATATAAATCGTAGAATGAGCATATACTCATCTCTGATGAGACATACTGTATGGCCTTCTCTGAGTTTTCTCAGAAAGTCTTAAAGATAAAGAGAAGTAACCATGTAAACACAACCTGAACTGTGACATCTCTCTCTCTCTCTCTTTCTCTCTCTCCCCCTACCTAGACCAACATACCTGAATGTGATAATACCAAAAGTGACAGGCTTGCTGGAATGTGTCTCCCACTCAGTGAGTTTTCAGGTGAAAATGAATTATGCTAAAATTGAACCATTGTGATTTTATCGAAACGAATTAGAAGTATCGTGTTATTTATAACCTAAAGTATATGTATGTACGTGCATGAGTTTTCCATGTGTATTGTCTGTGTGTGTACGTGTGTGAGTTCAAATGAACTTGTAACAGGTAAGCATTTATGTATGTCACTGTGCATGTTTTGTGCTGGGTGACAAATGAGACCACTTAACCTGCAAGAAAAAAAAATAATAAAATGTGAGTGCTGTCCTATTTAGGTACTGTGCTGAGTGAGATAATAAAAAAATAAGGAGTGGTTGTATATGAATAGTATAAAAAACAATGTGTGATGTATTGTCTAGATGGTATATTTAGGTGGCACTTGCATCCTATTTCTGGATGATGACAATGTAAGACGGCAAATCTGTGAGCGTGAGTTGTCCTCGGTGTGTTCTTATAGTCTGCCGCTAAATATGTAAAAGAAAAAAGTGTCCATTGGGTAAGCATGACAGGTGTGCTTTTGGGTTGAGTGCATGCAGAATATGTGATGTCCAGGCAGGCCCCCCGATCTTGATAGCACTGAGGACTAGCAAGTAGGAGTCCCTCATAATACCGGTTGCAGCTGGTCTAGTCTGGTTGGTGTGGGACCACAAAACAGAGAAGCACCTTCCACAGTGCATTCTCCCCCAACAGGGCGCTCTAGCCCTATGACTTCTCTGCGCATGTAGTACAGTGGTATCGTCACCGTCCTTTCCACACCAATGGAAAAGGCCCGGGTTCGAATCCCGTCGATGACGCGAGGAACTTTAATTGGCTTTTTTCAGTCCGTGGCTGATTTGGTCGGTCTCAGGCGCAGATAGCAAGATTTTTCCCCGTTAACACGGGTTTTTTGTCCATCAAAACAGGCAAATCGACCATAGAACACACGCAATTTACGAACATAATACACAATACATGCCAGATGAATTTAATTTTTCGGGTGGCCTAAAAATAATAGTTTTTTTTTAATACAAAACAGAGTACTGTTATACACAAACAGAGTATACAACGCGGATATAGGGAAACTCTGGCGTCGTCAGACAGCTAACACATTTTACACTTTACTTTAGTACAAAACAATGCCCAGGTAGTGTGAAGCAGTGAAGGTGTATTTAATGAGGATAAAACGACTCAGTGACGTCCTTGAAAACATTCCCCAAACGATGATACCATCTGCTTGTTTTTGTCAAAATCTTGCAGTCCGGTTGCAGCGGTTCACTTGCTTACTGTCGAATATGCACCTGTCCATTGGCAAGGTGGAGCTGGAACCTTGATTTCCTAAACCAGGCAACTGTTTTCCAGAAAACAAATACTTCCTGGCTATCTCTATCGACTTCGCTGGGGCGTTCGACATCCTTTGGTGGCCGAGCGTCCTGGTCTAGCTCCGGGGGAGTGGGATTCCAGGCAACCTCTATCGAGTAATCCAAAGCTACCTCTCAAGTAGACTCATCATGGTGAATGCTCCATATAAAATACTCACCAGAAAAATCAACAGAGGCTGTCCACCTCCGTTTTAGGACCCACGTTATGGAACATCGTCTTGGATGAATTCCTAAATACCGATATTGGAGAGGCGTCTTCACCAACCTTTGCAGACGACCTCATCCTGATGACAGAGGCAAACAGCAGAATCCAGATGGAAAGAAAGGCAAATCATGCCCTTAAAATCCTACAAGTGTGGACCAATATCCACTTCCTTAGGATCTCTGCAACCAAAACGGACTCCATTCTCCTCAAGGGTGCCCTAGACCCCCACAGATTAAGATTGATGGTATCACACTGCGACTGTCCAAGGAACTTAGATACATGGGAGTAATACTGGACCCCACTCTCTCCTTCCAGGCACCCTTGTAATACATCCGTAAGAAGATACGGGGCTATACAGCCCTTGTTACCAGAGTCGCAAAAAATTGCGACTGGGGATTGAAAAAGAAGACTCTCAAGCTGTTTTACAAAGCCGCTTTCCTACCGATAGCTACCTATGCTTCCGGAGCATGGTATCCCAAAGTCACCATGGCTGTAAATCGCAGAATTGTCGACTCTATCCATAGAGCCATACTGCTCGCTATAACCCGGGCCTGCAGCACAGTTAGCACTCACGCGCTGCATGTGCTGGCGGGAACCCTACCTTTAGACCTCGAAGTAACTAAATGTGGAGTATTATATGAACTCTCCAAGGGAAGAGCCTGCACCTTCGCCGGCTTCGACGCAGATCCTACCACAAACCGTTTGACTGAGAAAAACAGACTTACAAATCATCTCATGCAAACCTGGCAAACCAGATGGGAGAATTCCCCAAAGGAAGAAGTCACCAAACGATTCTTCCCCAATGTTGGAAAACTCTATCCAATGGCTCCAGCGTGGTTCACGACGGGACACCACGCGACCTTCCTGCTAACAGGACATGGTGTCTTTAAGGCTAAACTTACAGCCCTGGGCATTACAGATGACCCTACTTGCTGCTGTGGAGAGCCGGAGAGCTGGCACCAACTCATGAGTCAATGCCAGCTTTATGATGACCTCCTCTGCCAGCTCATCAGCCGGATCACCTTTTTGCTCAGAGATAGAGAACAACACCTCCTGGACGGGAGGCAGGAATATATTGCCTTCTCAAAGTTCACTGAAGGCTTGTACAGAAGAAGACAGGACCTGAATGCACACTAGCCACATAATGGCTAGAAGCCAAAAGGTGCATAACACCAAAGATGACTTACCAAGCAACCATGAAGATAGACAAAAAATCTGAATGAAGGATGAATAGCAGCTGTTCTGGCGGCCTGAGCCAAGCACTAGCCTGGCTCTCCTTTAATACCCCTTCCTGGCAGGAGGACGAGACGACCAGTCGCCTCGCCCCCTGCTACCCCACCTTTCCTTCTGGTGAGGCATGGGCATGCCTCACTGACCACCTGGGGGAATCTCTTCTGTGTCCCCCATACTTCTGCCTTTTCCCCCAACCTTCTTCCTCCCCTCCCCCACTCTATCTATACACGACGCGAGCGCCTTACACACTAAATTTATTCTAGCCCAAATATAATCTTCGCCCAGCCTTGACCTAATTATCCTACGCACTGCGCTACTCATGCCATATGAATGCATGCACACGTGCTGTATGCAAACATCCAAAGTAATTACGATTGCATGGATGCGTATATATTATGTATCACTGTTGTGTATATGTGTATGTTCTTATATGTGTATGGGTACATAAGTTTTTTTTTTTTTAGGTCCTAGCCGCTGAAGTCTGAGGAAATTACACAGCAGGACCTGCCAGAGTAACTTAAGTCTACTGGGATCCTGGTCTGCCTCCACGGGGCGAAAGTGGGGCAACGCTGGGCTCCAGCAGGGGTCCTGCAGGGGTCCAGCGCTAAATGACCTAATGAACAACGGTACACGACAGGTACAACAGGTACAATATCCACACACTTTTAAA
The DNA here is from genome assembly GCF_048544385.1 of Mastigoproctus giganteus. Taxonomy (NCBI): domain Eukaryota; kingdom Metazoa; phylum Arthropoda; class Arachnida; order Uropygi; family Thelyphonidae; genus Mastigoproctus; species Mastigoproctus giganteus. Next base: position 119,629,261 of record NC_143588.1, read on the forward strand.
CCTCTGGCATTCCAGGGAAACTTGTACACCCACAAAGAAAGCAACACGGAGATGGGGGAAACCCTTGGTGCCCCATGACAACAATATACCTTACACCTTTCCAGACATATAATATCCAGGAATGGCACTCTTGTGCCCACTGCAGGTGAATGCGTCGATGACAAACGATCAACACGAGCACATTGTAGGGCAGATATCTTTTAATGATATCTGCTTTACATCTGACGTTGTAGGCCAGATATAATCTTTTAAGGGCACAAAAGGTGATATTATTGTACACGTTGGCACTAATGACCTTAAAAGCAAAAGATCTGCAGATTTACTTAAGAAATATAGGTCAATGCTGGAAAAAAGTCGCAAGTTAGGGTTAAATTTGAAGGTGTCTGCAATTTTGCCCAGACACGATAGGAGAGAGCATATGATGAGAGCCTTGTCGATCAATTCGGCCCTGGAGGGAATGTGCAAGGCTCAAGGGATAGAATTTATTTCTGCGTGGTCTGTGCTTGCTAACAAGAGAGACTGCTTCTACAAGGAAAGGATACACTTAAAAAGAAAGGGTGCAAAAATCTTTGCTGATGCTATGGAGGCAGTGTTAGGTGGGTGGGAAAACTACTAGTTTAGGGGGGATTCACAGACAAAACGATTAAAAGTAGCCACAGACAGAGGCGAAAATTAAAGAATAAATTATTATTCTTACTCTATTGTGATGAGCAGCAGCCTAAAGAGCAAGTTGTAGTGAGTTCAAAAGCTGCTGGGAGTCATCACACAACAAGTAAATACATGGGCTAAGTTAGGGTAACTAAGAGTAAGAACAAGTGCATATATACTTGCATGTACACTAATGCAAGAAGTATAGTAAATAAAATTGATGAATATGAAGTGTTGATCAAGACATCAAAGGCAGATATTGTTGGGACATCAGAGACATGGACATCAGAGACACAGACATAAACAGTACAGAATTGGAATTTGAGGAGAACAATGTGTACAGAAATGATAAATATTATAGGAAGGGAGGGGGATTAGGTTGTTAATTAAGAAACACATAAAGTCTAAGGAAGTGCGTCCAGTTGATGTTGGAAGAAAATGCAATGTTGAGTCTGTTTGGTGTGACATAAACATTAGGAAAGGGAATATGAGATTAGGAGTATGTTTAGTCCTATTGAATCTGATGAGTACAATGAGCAATTGTGCAGAGAAATAGAATGGGCCGGTAATTCTGAATGTCTTATAATGGGGGATTTTAATTTTCCAGATGTTGACTGGAACTTGAGGGTTTGTCACTCGCACACTAACAAGACTTTTGTGGATTTATTGGAGGATTGTTTTCTACAGCAACGTGTTAGAGGGAACACCAGAGATCTGATTATCACCAGCGATTATTCATACATTAAGAATTTGCTGATAAAGGAACCACTAGGTGACAGTGATCACATAGTGTGCATAGTGTGCATAGTGTTAGGGTCGGGCGCCACCTGTGGTTTCCCACATCTGCGCCATATGTACACTGTGAAGAAATACAGAACACTGTAAATGCCAGAAAAAGTGTAGTGTGTTGAGTGTGTAGTTTTGTGTTGGGTTCTGTTGTGTGTCCTGGCATTTGGCCGCAGGGCCCCTGGTGGAACCCCACGTTGCCCGCACACACCACTAGGAGGTAGCCAGGCTGCCCATTATTCTCTGGCAGGTCTCCGTCAGGGTCGCCTGAGCTTCCTGAACGGAGACCAATTAAAAAAAAAAATAATAATAATAATAAAAAAAAATAATAATAATAAAAAAAAATAATAATAATAAAAAAAATTAAAAAAAAAATAAAAATAAAAAAAATAATAAAAAAAATAAAATAATAATAATAAACAAAAAAAATAAAAATAAAATAAAATAAAAAATAAATAAAAAAATAAAATAAAAAATAAAAATAAAAAAAAATAATAATAACAAATAAATAAATAAATAAAAAAAACCGATGATAATAAAAATAATAATAAAATAAATAAAAAAAAATAATAATAAATAAATAATAAAAAAAAAATAAAATAAATAAAAAAAAATAATAATAAATAAATAAAATAAAAAAATAAAAAAATAAAAATAAATAAAAATAAATAATAAAAAAAAAATAATAATAATAAAATTAAAAAAAAAATAAAATAAATAAAAAAAAATAATAATAAATAAATAAAATAAAAAAATAAAAAAATAAAAATAAATAAAAATAAATAATAAAAAAAAATAATAATAATAAAATTAAAAAAAAAAATAAAAAAAATAAAAAATAAATAAATAAAAAAATAAATAAATAATAAAAATAAAAAAATAATAAGGTAGAGTGCGGCAGTACAGGGTGTACGGAAGAAGATGGGGGGTGAAAGTAAGAGTAAGGGGATGTAGGTAAGGGCATCCCGTAAATTGACAGTGGAGCATATGCCCCACCAGGAGAAAAGGGGGAGGGGATAACTCCAGAAGGGTAGAAAAACTACTCAGCGAGAGTGCTGAGTGTGACTTATATTTTGCAGTGGAGTGGTCAAGACCACTGGAGCCTACAAAACCATATGAAAAGTTAGCAGGTAATCCTACTTTGGATGTTCCAGGGTTAGCAAGTCGATGCTGGTAAAACAGTCAAGTACAGATTTTGTACTTCAAGTTTGAGTAAGTCCTTTACAGGTTTCTATCCCTGGCTTGAGTTGGTTGTAGAGTCCTGCGCCTAGAAAAGAGATTCTGTGCATACTCCGTTAATGATTTATAATATTGTTCTTCAGAAATTAGCAGGTGCTCCTGTCCTTGAGGTGATCACAGTGTACTAATGATCACAGTGTACTAATGATCACAGTGTACTAATGTGGGATTCACTTAAAGATGTAACTACCATCAAGGTTTGTTTGTTATTTGGTTTTTAGGAGCATTAGCAACTAAGGCCATATTGCTCCGGGGATATGCGGTGGTCATTCCCTGACCTTTCCGCATCTTCCGTATTTGGTGGTCACGGGCTAAATTAAGAAGCGTGTGCTACGTACTGCTGCTGCTGCCCACCTGGCTACGGAGGCGTCTAACATCACGGGTAAAGGGAAGGGTTATTGCTTTCATACAGGTGACTACAGGGGTCTCAGACAATTTTTTAAATTCTATACAGTGGGATTAACTGATGATGTTACTATCGGTGAATTCTAAACGGGAAGTCTTCAGGGACTTAATGTTGAAGGCTACTAGGCTTTTCATACCAACTAAGAAATACGGTTTAATGTTCAGGTCTAAATGGATGTCGGATGAATTAATGAGGCTCGTGGCAGAGAAGAAAAATGCATGGGAAGCATATAAATTATCAGGCGACACAGTAGCCTATGGCAGATATAAGCTAGTCTGTGATCAAGTCCCAAAGGAGGTTAGGCAGGCGAAGGCAGATTACGAGAAGTCTTTGGCAAAGAACGCAAAGAAAAACAACAAAGAGTTCTTTACTTATGTAAACTCTAGAAGGAAGGGGATGAATCAGATTGGTCTACTTAACATAGATGGTTCGATTATTGATGATCATGCTCAGGTAGCTGATAAACTGAATGAGTATTTTGCATCTACATTCACAAATGAGGAGTTATTCAAGGAGGGGAATGCCAGAGGTTTATCAAACTCTAACAGGGAGCTAAGTGATTTTGTAATAACTGGAAGCAAAGTGGTGGAGAAATTGTTGAAGATGAATATAAGAAAAGCACCTGAGGTGGATGGGATCTATCCAGTTATATTAAAGGAGGCAGCAAAGGAAGTGAGCAAACTATTAGCCATAATTATGACAACATCCTTAGAGTCAGGGGAGGTCCTCATGGACTGGAGATGTGCAAATGTATCCCCATTCACAACGAGGGTTCAAAGGGGAACACAAGTGATTATAGAACTGTTAGTTAACTTCTGTTCTGGAGAAATTAATGGAGTTACTGGTTAAATAAGTGATACGAGATCACCTAGATAAAACAGCAGCAATAGTTCAGACACAGCATGGGTTTGTTAAGGGGAAGTCTTGTCTGACCGATTTGATTGGATACTACGATGTGGTCACAAAGGAACTGGATGCTAAAAATAATTTTGATGCCATATTCTTGGATTTCAGGAACGCTTTTGATACCGTTGCACATAGAAGACTGCTGTACAAATTGGAGCTGTATGGTATTAAGGGCAAATTTCTGCAATGGATAAAGGGATGGTTGAGTGGGAGATGGCAGAGAGCGTTAATAAATGGACACTGCTCTACGTGAACCAATGTTATTGGCGGACTCCCCCAGGGTTCGGTGCTGGGTCTATTGTTGTTTTGTGCATTTATGAATGATATCAATCAATGTATATCAGGCGCCTTGCTTAAACTCCTTCGAAATTACTATCACATTACAGGCCAAGTATTGAAGTTTCTGGCATCTCTTCTTCAGAATAGAACCATCCAAATTTCCATAGGGAAGCAAAGGTATGCTAGAAAAATACAAGCAGGCATTCTACACAGAGCAGTCCTGTCTGTAATTCTTTTCACAGCTATCATCTACCCGCTAATACACAATAGAACAGATATGATATCATATGCAGATGATTTAAAGATCTTAACAAAAATAAAATCCACTGGTGAAGCAAAAAACATCTCAGTAACCATCAACAACACCTTATCAGAACTACAGCAGTACCTCAAGAAATTTGACCTGCAAGTGAACCCTGAGAAATCTGCCATCATGGTATTCTCACTTAAGCCTACACCAAACATAATTCAGCCTGCGATTGACGGTGTTCTGATCCTTGCTTCGAAAAGCAGAGAGATCTGGGCGTGATCTTCAACAGAAAATTACGATTCCATCATCATATTGAATAACTCTGTGCTAAATTCAACAGGAAACGGCGGGTTGCTAAGCAGCACTTGCTATACATTCAAAACACAACCTGATAAAAATGTACATGAGAATGATGATTTTCGGAGGTGTACTCTATGGAGCAGAGTCGTTGGGCTCTGCAGACACCACAATTAAACCATTAAAAGCCACAGAATACTGTCTCCTGACGTAGACGAACTGGAAGTGTCATCTCTCACCACAGCAAAAACACACAACACCGATGTCATAATTTAACCAGGTTTTCAGAATTAATGCATGAGAGAAGACTCATCTTCACTGTAAAAATGATTGCAGGGAGAGTCTCAGCGCTCAACGTTTGGGACACCATGTGCTGGCGGATTCCCCAACCAGCTCTCCACTCCACTCCCAAGCTTCTTGCTCTTCCCTCGAGGCTACATTTTAAAGGTCGGTTCCTCCCTTATCAGAAGCTCCATTTGGTTCAATCCCTGGATGCTGACTCGTTTAAAATAATAGATGATAAAAAGTATAGACAGCTCATCCTAGATCTGCACAGGGTCTCCACAACTACCAACTGATCTCAGATCGTTCTGGCTGGGCAAGAAATTCACAGAAAACTGGACTCAATGAAACTATATTTTGTTATGACAATTTGTATTATTTTCGTTATTTAGTATTAGTTTTCCTTCCAAATCAATATTATCTGCTATAAGAACTTTATATATATATACCTAATCTGCCTGTAATTTAATCTTTATAATTCCGGCGAGTTTATCTCTTCCTTGCTAACCTCTGGCATGATGCCGTGAAGGGTATTGTAGGGTCGTGGTACCTGCGTGTACCGATGAACTTTACAATAAAGATCTTATTTATTTATTAATGTCCAAGTTTGAAGATGATACAAAGGTTGGCAGGGTTGTTATTGACACTAAAGACAATATGTTACTGCAACCTGTTGCAATAGCATATTGCCTATTCTCCAGATGCTCCAACAAGTTGCAGCATCTGGAAAATAGGCACCTGCGAGGTGATCTAATCGAGGTGTATAAGGCCTTGAATGGTTTGAGCAGGCTCAATGCTGACGGGATAATTCCGGTTGCTCAGACTAAGAACCTGGGGGGGGGGGTGTAGATTCAAATTAAGGAAAGACAGTTGTAGAATATATGTGCGGAAATTTGCCTTTAGCCAACGGGTTGTTAATTGCTGGAACAGACTTACATCTATTGTTGTGGAAGTTTATAGCTTAAATAAATTTAAGGCTGAACTAGACAAAGATTTGGAGTGACCGGATGGGATGAAATCGGAAGGTTTTTTTTTTTTGTTTTTGTTTTTGGCTGATACTGTATAGGCTTGCTTTCTTGCATCATTTGCTACTTGCGAATAGGCCTAAACGTTTCCGAGCGCATTATCAAGCGCTCGTTTTCCGAGCGCTTGATAATGCGCTCGGAAACGTTTCTCTGTTAACAGCATGTTAACAGAGAAACGTTTTTAAATGCGCTCGGAAACGTTTCTCAATTAACAGCATGGCTGTTAATTGAGGGATCGTGAGCCGCCGTTGCCCTCGATTGCCAACCAGTGGTAGGCACCTCGTCCCGGATGTTCAGTGGCTGTGTGTCCCTCTTCGATACCTTCCCCCCATACCCTCACTACAGCGATCCTCGAATAGCTGACTATGCCTGCGGTTGCTGAGATGCTGGCCTCACCTTCCTAGAACCAAATCATTCCACCTTCAAACTCCATCGGGTCCTTCCCTTTCCCCATTGCACCGTGTTCGTACTATGTGGAACTATCCATTCCGTTACTAATACCCCGGGGGCTCACATCTGGTGAGTATGGGTTTGGCAAACCGAGGGTCCTGAGCTGGATATCATCATTATTCTCTTTCTTGGTGATGCCATCTACTTCTGTCTCTGTCTCTCTCTCTCTCTCACACACACGCACACAGGGGGTTACTAGGGAATTTTTTTTTTTTTGGCTGGTGCAGCATAAGCCTCAGGCTTCCTATGGCTAATATTAATAATATATTTATTAATAATAATAATAACATAAGACGGTCTGTGACGTCACTCCTAGGTCCTGTGGAATACGCCACTCCTGGAGGCAGGTGTGGCATAATATTCTGGCGCATGAGTGGAAGTATGTTCTCTCACTATCTAACCAGCATGTTCATCTTAAAACGTAGTAACAATTATAACTTGAAAAGCACAATATGGCAAAACTTCAGCAATAACCATTTCTTTATCCGTTACTTTAAATAAAATGATGTTCCTGTATTTCCAGATGGCGCTATCTCTGTACTTTTTCTTTTTTGGTACCGCTGCACCTTGTCACAGAGACAAGAGTGCATCCGGTAAGACGTGCTTGCAATTGCTCATTACCGAAAAGTGCAGCAACCGAAGCAAGTATAACTTATACTATAAAGATAATATATTGGTTTTATTAAATTTGACATAATTGTATTGTAAACTTCTTGATCTAAAATTTTTCATGAATTAGTTTCATTTCTTCCCCCCCCCCTTTTACTCCTTGTTTTTTAAATCCCAATAACTTCATATAATTTTCTTTTCTTCATATCTATGTAGATAAATATAATAATTTAAATGTGGAATATATATTAAAAAGCAAAAAAAAAAAAAAAAAAAAAGAAAGAAACTTAGTTTGGCAATGTTTATCATAGAGCTGGCGTTAGTCACGTGCACCCGGTCAGTTGTGCCTCGCCTTGCATGATATGTGAATAATGCGATCACAACATATGAATTTAATGAAAAAAGAATTTACTTTAAGTTGATTTTTTGTTTTTATATCCTGATGAAGTCCTAAGGTGACTACAGGTGTTTACGAATAATCACTGTTCAAGTCAGTTTTTTTTTTTAACCCTATGCCAACCTAAATACTACCGTTGCTGTTATCAATGAATTGCATTTTTTGTGGAAGTGGCCTGATCTCATTTCGAATTTTCACGAAAACTTAAAATTGGGCAGAACGATGAAGGCATCGTCTGTTTAAAGGTATACAATATAACGATCTGAACTGGGTCCCAAGGTTATCGGGAAGCAATAAAATTGTGTTTCTAAATTCTACCTGATGTAGGATTTTAGGCGCATCAGCAACTTAGGCTATATTGCGCCGTATATATATTGTCTGTAAATTGCGTGTTTCTCTGGTTGATTTTCTTGTTTGCTGGATGAAAAACCGGAGTTTCCAGGAGGGAAAAGGCATACTATGCTAGTCTCGCCTGGGACCAACTAACTCAGCCAGTTGAGGAAAAGGCCCATAAAAATACCTCACGCCATTCACGGAATTCGAACTTGACTCTTTTTAATCAATGGTGTGAAGGATGATGGTTCTACCAACTGTGCTACCCATGAGGGCATTTGAGCCCAGATGATAATGAAATCCCCACTACTACAATTTGTTGTGTATGGCAGCAGTTCCTAACCATTCGGCTTTTAAATAAAAATAAATTTTCTGTTTATACTCCGGGACGACCAAACGATCAGAGGAGTTTACAAGATACACAGACTACAAGAAACAGCACCGTATTCAGCAGTCACGGGCTTGAACCCCGATCACTCAAGGCACGTGTACCTATGCACCCCCGTGCCTGACCACTAGGCTATGGCGACCTCTTTTGTAGCATACTAACTCATCTGACCTTTATGTGGCACCCTGCCCACACCTCCTCTTATGTATTCAGTGCCAATTATAATTTTCATAATGGCCATTCATCTCCTCTAATAATTTGTATAAGCTACATAATGTAAATTTATGTTTTGTCAAAGTCTGATTTTTGCACATTTAAGTAAGAAAGTTTAATGAAGGAGTGAAATATTTTAATTAGTTTATTGATACGAAAAGGTTTGGTTTGGTTTGGATTTTATTGGCGCATTAGCAACTAAGGCTATAATGCGCCAAATACAAAAAGGACAATTGGTATATAATTACACCTCACAGAGTCCCAAAACTAAAATTGATTGTTTCTTAGTGTTATACAGTTTGGTCTACCCTGTGGTGTGGTGCAGTTCAGTCTGTTGTGGTCAAGTTATAAACTCCCAAACCCAAAAAAATCCAGGCCCAAAAATGGATTTTAACATTAAAATTTGAAATGTACCCAATTTTATTTAATTATTTGGACTATTTAGGGTCTTATACCAATTGTCCTTTTCATACCAATAAATTAATTAAAATGCTTTACTCCTCTTTAAACTATCCAATTTAATGTCCTTGAGGACATTACATGAACTACTACGAAGTATCCTTCTCATTCTGCAGATCTATTATGCAACAATTCTTATACAATTTAAAGTTGGCCCCCTCTTGTGTATGTCACCTGAGAAAGAGTGAAGGTTCCGTCAGCATTTAGTTTACTGAAAACTTTTAAAGCGCAAACACTTCATAATTTAAGTTTTTAAGACTTTAAATCACCATGCAGCTGCTGTTAATTATGAAATTCTCTGAAAGAATACCCTTTTGTGTATTCAACTAGCCTTGCTGCTCTTCTTTGCACCCTTTCCAACAGATCTCTGTGAACGAACTTTGTAAAATGGTGTTTCTAACCTGTATGCACCAAGGTGTGACTGTGACCATCCTCACCTTTGTATGATTAGCAAACTTAGACATTAACCTTGTCACTCATGCCCTCCATTTAACAAAGACACTTGTGTGGCATCTGTGTGATATCCCCTTTAGTTTTAATTATAAAAAAATAATTTTTAGCTTTTTACTGAATTGAAAATGGTGATCTATTAAATATGATTTCCCAATTTAAAAAAATAAAATAACAATAATAAAGTTTTTATCATATTTTTTTCATAATTTTATCATAAGGTCACTGATCTCCCAGATTGAAATGCAAATGATTGCATGGCATCTGGCTGATCCAATGTGAATATCTGTACTTTTGTCAGCTGTTTGTGTTTTTAGCTAGCAAAATCAAAGCTCCGTAGCAAGATTTAAACACCTGTCACCGTTGTCTCCCAGACACCGTGTAGGAACGGGAATTGCGTAGAAGACAGATGCTTCTACTCACCTGGCATCTCTATTAAATGCTGGAAAAAAAATTGTTTCATACTTCATAATGTATTGAAATGAAAACAGAAAATGCTGTATAACTTTATTGGTGGTAAAGGTACACTGGAGGATTTGATTTAATTTACAAATTTTAAAAAAATACTAGAAAAAAACAGCAGAAAAGTTCCGTCTGACAAACAGCAGTGATTGATGTCTGGCAGAGGGTGTCTATCTAACCTTGCTGTAGAGCTTTAATATTTTTCTAATGGCTTTTAACCTTCCATTGTCATACTAGCAATGGATGGTCAATAGATATTAGAAACAATAGTACAGGGGCCTGGCAATAAATCGTGTAGGACCCAACTTCTAATATTTATTTGTGATAAGCAATGGCCATTTATAACTACTGTTTCCTACAACTTAACCCTGCAGTGACAGTGCTCCTTGTCATAACACATATGGTGATATGACATTTTACAGGCTTACTAATTTATATTTATTTCTGAACAAAGTTGTTTTTTTTTTTTTTTTTTTTTTAAATGAAAGCTCCCAACATTAGAACCTATAGTACTTAGTACAGTGCATGGGTTGAAAGCTGTGAAGACAGAAGATATTTGTTGACACTTGAATTTCTGTAGATGGTAATTTTTAAGAAATGAAGGAAGGTTATTCCAGAGAATAGAATTAGAGAGTATTAATGAGGAAGAGGAAAAGTTGGTTCTGTGAGTTTGGAGTTTGACAGTGACTAGATGCTTACTCTGTAGTGGCATGTATTTGGACTGGTTTAGAAGAGAATAGAAGAATTATGTATTCCAATTCAGAAGAACAGTGGCACTAGAATCTTTATAGAAAAGAAATGATGTAGAAACTAGATGTCTATGAGATAGAAGAGTGAAGAGATTTTGTGGAAGACAAAACATTTTTTAATCTGATCCCTCTTTTGAATGGAGTCTACAAGTTTGTGAGTAGTTTTGTGGTCACCACCCAAATGTGAGTACAATATTCCCCAGATTATTATTATTAGTAGTAGTAGTGGCAACTGATGCAAAAAAAAAAAAGCGAGCTTATACAGCATCAGCCAAAAGAAAAAAAAACCCTACCCATTTCACCTATCCATTCCCTCCAGTAGTTTGTCTAGTTCTTCCTTGAATTTATTTAAGTTGTCAACTTTCATGACAGCTGTTAGTAGTTTGCTCCAATAATCAACATCTGGCTAACAGCAAACATCTGCACATCTATTCTGCAACTGTCCTTACTCAGTTTTAATTTATGCCCCTTTCATATGCATAGTCTAAGCAAGAGGAAGAATACCATCAGCATTAAGCTTGCTCAATGCATTCAAAGCCTTAAACATCTTGATCAGATCACCTCGCAGGTGCCTAGTCTCCAGATGCTGCAATTTGCAGAACTGAAGCCGTGGTAAGAGCACCCCTTTGTTTCCCTTGCCAATCCCGTTGCCCTTCTCTGTGCTCGTTACAGCAGCTCTATATCCTTCCTAAATGAATTTGCAATACCCCATGAGAATGTGGTATTGCAAAATAGATGTGCATTTGGTTTATTACTCTGGGATTACTAATAAATACTTTGCATTTGTCAATGTTAAACTTCAGTTGCCATTTCTCAGCCCATCTGCCTAAAAATTTCTACATCCTATTGCAGTAGCATACCATCCTTACTGTTATTAACCACCCTGCCAACCTTTGTATCATCTGCAAACTTGTACATCAAGCCTGATATGCCTTCATCATTATCATGAATAAATATATAAAACAACAATGGGCCCAACACCGAACCCTGGTGGACTCCACTAATAAAATTAGTCCATGAAGAACAGAGTCCATTGATTACCACACTTTCTGTCTTCTCCCACTCAACCGTCCCTTTATCCATATCTGTAACCTTCCATTAAAACAACACTGCTCCAGTTTGTACAGCAGTTCCATGTGCAACAGTATCAAAAGGTTTCCTGAAATTCAAGTATATGATATCAAAATTATATTTTGCATCCCATTCCTTTGTGACCACATCATACTATCCAACCAAATTAGTCAGACAAGATTTCCCCCTTAACAAACCCATGCTGTGTCTGAAGTATAACTGCAGTCTTGTCTAGGTGATCCTGTATTACCTCTTTAACCAGTGACTGTTATTTTCCCCAGAACGCAAGTTAAACTAACAGGTCTGTAATTACTCGTGTCACCCTTTGATCCCCTTTGTGAATTGTGCAAATATATCCCCATCTCCAGTCCGTGGTGACCTCCTCTGAATCCAAAGATCCTCTGAGTTATCGCTAAAGGCTTGCTTGCTTACTTCCTTTGCTGCCTCCCTTAATATACAGGAACTCTCTGACTTATGGGAATTCGACTCTACTTAAATTTTTGCTGGCTGGTGCAAACTGAAAAAAAATGTGGAAATGTATTTTGCATCTGTAGGGATAAATGCAGGTACTGTATTGTGAAAATATCGTAATGTGAACCCAATAACACAGTTTTTTTTTTTTTTTTTTTTTTTTTTGTAATTACAAAACAGGACAAAGTTTGTCATCTAGTGCAAAGGAATTAGGTCTCGCTGCTTCATCACTGAATACAGTGAATACTGTTTTAAAGTATAGTGCACTTATAAAAGAACATGTCAAAGGATCAATGCATTTAAGATCAACAGTGATCACAAAACAGTGTTCAGGTGCTATATTGAAGATGGAAAAGCTATTAATATGATGGAAAATCAGATTCAGAAGTGAGTGCCCCTGAATCTAATGACCATTCAAGCAAAAGCAAGAAGTATTTATGAAAATATTAAGGATAAGTATGGCCGAACCCCAAGCCATGTTCATGACAGGCGATGGGTGGTTTCATAGATTCAAGCATCGTGCTGGTTTTCACAACATTAAAGTATGCGGTGAAGTCGCCACTGCCGATTCTGCGACTGCAGAGAAATTTTGTGATGTGTTGGAAAAAATTATTGATGAAGGTGGCTGTTCAACGCAGCAAATTTTTAACATTGACGATATTGCTCCGCATTGGAAAAAAATACCGGGTCGAACATACATTGCCAAAGAGGAAAAGACATTGCCAGGTGGTTTCAAGGCTTTAAAAGATAGGGCCATGCTCTTGCTTGAGGCTGATGCAGTTGGAGATTGCAGATTAAAATCACTGCTTGTGTACTATTCTGGAAATCCTCGTGTATTTAAGGGCACCAATAAAGCCACCCTACCCATGCATTTCCTGATCGAACCAGAGAGCATGGATAACAATATCTTTCTTTGAGGATTGGTTTAAATGCTGTGGACATCCTATGCATCTAGATGATTTCTGTTCAAAAGTGAGTCATATTTCTACCACCAAACACGACTTCACTCATCCAACCTGTGGATCAGGGTGTTATTTTGAATTTAAAAGCATACTATTTACACGCACCATTTGCTTAGTCATTGTTTGCAGTAGACAGTAAGAAAAACTTTATTTTAAGAAGACTTTTGGAAATCTTACAATATTTATCACACCATCTTAAACATTAATAAGGCCTGGGTGAATACTGCTTTAAAGTGCAGTGCATGTATAAAAGAACATGTCAAAGGATCAATGCATTTAAGATCAACAGTGATCACAAAACAGTGTTCAGGTGCTATATTGAAGATGGAAAAGCTATTAATATGATGGAAAATCAGATTCAGAAGCGAGTGCCCCTGAGTCTAATGACCATTCAAGCAAAATTGATTTTTTGTTGTATTTGATTTTAATTGTATCTCATATTGTGGCTGCCTTCACAACGAGATAGCTACTATTGCATTACTTCAAATAAATAATGCTTCTCTAGTAGAGAAGACTACTGTTATTTATTTTCAGCGGTACCACCACCCAGACGATCGTTTCGAAGCTATGCGTGAATTTAATGTGAAAAAACCCATTGGACCAGATCTAGTAGACCAAACAAATGAATTATAAAATTCAAACCATTTGTCCCTATTAGACTTAGAAAAGCAAAAAGGTAGAGGGAAAGTAATAGTAGGAGTGGAAGAGGAAAAGAAACATCGTCAAAGAATGAAAGGGACAGTAACTCTTCAACTCACACCACTCAAAAACTCATAAATTCCTCCAATAGGTAACGCTTCCCCAGTAGAGAAGACTGTTGTTACCCATTCTCGGAAACTCTGTGATTATCAGGCTCCCCCCGGCAACCGTTTCAAGGCTATTGGCCTATCATCAGTGGGCGGGCAGGTACCCAGGTAATACAACAAGCCATCACAGTTGCGAAGTTATATCCACAATATGCCAAAGAGAGATGCCAAAAGGGTGTGGTGATAATGTATTTTGAAAATGAAATGCACAGGGCATAATCCTTATGGGTTTTGATAATTAACTATATAGTATCGGTGTAAATACACCATAGTTAACCCATAAACTTGAACTATGTATGTAGCGTAGAGGGCATTGTTTTAATTGTATCTCATATTGTGGCTTCCTTCACAATGAGATAATCTTCACAATCTCGTTGTGAAGGCAGCCACAATATGAGATACAATTAAAACGAAGCCCTGTACTCTACATACGTAGTTCAAGTTTATGGGTTAACTATGGTGTATTTACACCGATACTATATAGTTAATTATCAAAACCCATAAGGATTATGCCCTGTTCTTATATGTGTACATAAGGTGTTTGTTTTTTTTTTTTTAAGGCCCTAGCTGCCGAAATCTCAGGAAATTACGCTGCAGGACCTGCCAGAGTAACTTAAGCTGCTGGGTTCCTGGTCTGCTTCCAGGGGCAAAGGTGGGGCAATGCTGGGCTCCAGCAGGGGTCCACAGCTAAATGACCAGATGAACAACGGTACACAACATTACACAGGTACAATACCCACACACTTTTAAACCTCTGGCATTCCCAGCAAACTGGTACCCCCACAAAGAAAGCAATGCAGAGATGGGAGAAACCTCTTGTGCCGCATGATAACAATACACCTTACTACTCAGTGGTTCTTTTATCTGTAGGTTCTTAATGTATGAATGAAATTTTAAATTTTAAGTTTTCTGATTAATGTAGAGTGAGTAGTTTAGAAAAAAAAGTAATGCCAAGAGTGAAAATAAAACTGGAGATATCTGATCTTGTTCAGAAATCTGAGTGACATTGAAGATAAGTATGAAGCAGTGGACTCTTTTGGACTTCTTTTTCATTGAATATGTCCATGAACCAATATATCACTAGTGGATCAATACTAAATGAATTTATACTCTCAATCAATAGTCTCAAAATAGCAGAGGTGAATGCAATGGGAGGGAGAAGTTTGTCACCCTTTTTAGGGTAGAAATTGGCCGAGTATGAGCAAGCAGAAGGAAAAGCACCAGTTGAATAAGAAAGCATGAAAAGCTGATGCAGAACAGGAACACAGGTTTTGAGAACAAGTGGAGAAATGCCATCAGGGCCTGAAGCTTAATTCACATCAAACTCATTCAGAATTCTAACATCCTTCTATCAAATTGGGCATGTGGCAGGAAGTGATTTACCAACACCATATATGCAAGAGTTAAAAGAAAAATGGGATTCTATTAGGTTGGCCCTATTTTTATCTGAGGATGCAGTAGAACCATCAGGTTGTAACAGAGGTGAGAGAGTATTGATGTACAAAAGTTGCAGCCAGTAACTTTGACAAGTGACCAGAATTCTTGACTACCATTTAGATAAGCAAGTTTTCTAATCTGGACAAAATATAGTTTGAATTCTAAAAATATTTCTTGACTAAATGTCTAAGAATATGAAAGAGTTGGTTTATGCATGGTTACTGCATGTACATCATTTCTGCTACCTAGGCAGTATAATTAAATGATGCATTCATACTACCTTGGTAGTAGAAATGATGTATGTGAAGTAACCATGCATAAACCAACTCTCATAATTTGAGTTGAATGATAACTGGTTTACAGTCGTTACAAGCTTTAGTGTAGGCAGAAAATGGAGCTAGAGATTTTGATGTGAAAATACCTATGGAGTAAAACCGATTGGTAACAAAATTTTCTTACGGAAATGATGCAATTCAATTGGTAAAGAAATTTTCTTATGGAAATGTGCAAATGACGTCACTTCCTAAATGGTGCTAATGATGCTAACTCAGTCATGTTGATTTGGTAGAGTGAGTCTCCATGGCCGAGTGGTCAAGAGCAGGAGTGCAGTAGCATACACTCTTTGAGTAGACTGGGGTTCAAGCCCCTGACTGCTAAATACGGTCAATCTGCTAACCCGCACTGGACAAATCATGGCAGATTATGGTCCATTTCCCTCAGCATGAATTGTTGAAGAGGCTTCCATCCTGCAGTGGGATGATAATAGCTGCAGTTTACCTTTTTTTTTTTTAAGTAGTGGGTGTGAGAATAAAACATTGCATTTTTCATACTAATAGATGGAAATGATGTCACTTCCCAAATGATGCTAAATCAGTCACTAACATTGATTCAGTAGAGTAAGCAGTGGGTGGTAATATTATGCAAGAATAAAAGCTTCAACACCACCGAAGAAGGCCTCATGTCGAAAAGTAATGAGTTCAAAAACAGAGAACAAAAAAAGCAAACTTTAATAAAATCTGCTTCTCAAAATTTTGATCAACATCAACCTTCTAAGTAGTGTAAGTAAGCAAGTCTTGATAAAACCATTTAAAAATTTAAATGATTTTGCTTCAAGAATGCAACAATAAAACAATCACTTCTTGTAGTAGTTTTTGATTATGACATCATACTAGTCTACAAATGGATTTCACTGACTATTGAATTGTAAAAATACCAAAGCTAATTTCAGTTAAAAACCTATGAGTATTTTGAAGATGGCTAAAACTCCAGCTGAGTGAAATTAAGAGAAGTATGCAAGAATAAAAACTTCACAGTCACCGAAGAAACCTCCCATGTCGACAAAAGAATGAGTTCAGAAACATAGAGAACGAAAAAAAAAAAAAAAAAAAAAAAAATGCAGAGCTTAATGAAATCTGCTTCTCAAGATTTTGAGAATCAGATTTTATTAAACTCTGAAAATTTTATTTGGAGCCTGTTACTTTTAGAATTTCCAACTGTAGATGTAACGACTATGAAGGCTTGTGATACTTGTCGAGCATTTCTCAAAAATGATTCCATTCCAACATTTTCAAAGAGCAATCGTTTCGTTTATCCTGCTATTCCACCTCATCTGCCATGATTGGATTTAGTGGCAGAGGGACTCATTTCTCCTCATATACCATTCGTGCAAATTAGAAGACTTAGGACAAGGTTTTGGACAATACTGAATTTTGGGTCAAATTATAAATGTTAGATGATTGATTATTTGCCTCAGAGAATAGATGACAATTATTGTGTTAATATGTAGGAACATTCTTCAATGAACATGATGATGCTCCTACACATGATGAAATAGGTGGAGCTATAGCTGTTGAAGAAAGTTTAGTCGCTCAACAACAAACTCTTTTGTGGAGCGATGACAAATATTTATGAATAGCTCCTGGTGAACGAAACGTTCCACAGCATTTACTTTTTGACGAACCTGCCGAAAAATTTTCCTTTCCTAGCATTTACTTTGGTCAGTATCTAGAGTTTATGATGGCATTGAGTGAACTTTGTCGTTCAGGTCAGCATGGAATGATGCCTTGTCATCTTTATACTGCCATGGAAATAATGAGACTAAGAACTCGAGATTCGTTAACAGTTGCTTTTAAATATGTCGGAAAAGACACTAAGCTCACCAAAAAACAAATCCAATCTCGAGAATACGGCAATAACTGTATTGAAAATAATTTAGTGTTTTTGGAATAGATTCCTAATTCAACTTATTATTGGACACAACGTAAAAGATCTATTTGCGATGATCAGACAATTGGGTAAACCTACATTCTTCTTAACTTTGAGTGCAAATGAAATTGGTTGGCATAAATTGCTAAAAATTGTATGCAAATTAAAAAAACAACAGTTTGGATATCCCTGACGAGCGAGCAGGTCTTCTATTTTATAGAAAAAGCGGCATTTGTTAATGAAGATGCTATAACATGTGCAATTCATTTTAATAAACATGTGGATTGTATTTTAACCTTACTTCAGTCTAAGCGTTTCAGTCCATTTTAAATATTACATCAATTATTTTCAACATCGTGGCAGTCCACGTGCTCACATTCTTTTTTGGCTTAATAATTCTCCTAAAGAACTTGTGGGAAATAGTATGAACACGGCGATAGCTATGATAAATCAGTTGGTGCCCGTTTATATTGCAAATGCCTCTGATATCAAAACTCCAAACTCATAAATAGAGTTTTACTTGTTTATGAGTTTGTAGTTTTGAAGCTCCATTTTTGTCAACACGATCTGCAATGATTTTAGTTCCATGCCAAAAGCAGACATTCGATGAATCAAATATAATGCTGAATACAAGAAATCGTGGAAGAATCTAGAGGACAACGAATGTACTAGTGTCGATCACTTCTTCTTTAAAGAAAATCGCATTCATTCGGAATCATATTATATCGATTTATTTCAAGCTGGTATTACTCGGCCAAAAGTCTTTCTGAAACAAGAACCTTGTCAAAAATGGCATAATCCCTTCAATTCTTTTGTGTTTAGTGTTTTAAAGTCTTACATGGACAATTCATCACCGAAGAATATTCTTGTGCTGCTTATGTTGATGAATATGTAAATAAGACCAATCACGGGATTAGCAATTTACAACGTAAAATTATTGAATTTATGAACAAGTATCCTGAGTTCAGCATCATTGAAATTACAAGAAAATTAAGCATTGACATGCTTAACTGCTCTGTTGAAATTACTAGTCAAGAGGCTACTTCGTATTTACTTCGTCAACTGATGTCCGAGAGTTCAGTTGTTGTAATTTATATATCTACCGTGTGACCTGTCGAACAACAGCATTATAGAAAATCAAATGAAGAAATGGAACAAGAAAACATGGGTGATAATTCTACCAACATTTGGAAAGAGAATTGTTTTGATAAGTAGGAGAAAATGATGATGAGGAACAAGTTCAAATGGGCCAGAATTGGTAACAACATCTTTGACCTTCCACCGGTAAGTAGTGGGCTCGTGCCCTCTACTTACTCTACCAAATCAATGTTAATGACCGTATTGACATCATTTAGGAAGTGACGTAATTATTTACATCATTTCCGTTTCACATTTTTGTCAAACACGGGCTAAATATCTTTCGTGCTTACAGGGTACACAAGGGCTCTACTTACTCTACGGAATCAATGTTACTGACAGCATTGGCATCATTTAGGAAGTGATGTAATTTAGCCCGTGTTACAGCCTATTTCCGTCAAAATTCTGTTTCAGTTTTGTACCATTGTAAAGTGCTGGTTGCAGTGGAGACAGTGTTTAAGCACAGTTTATGTACTTTCATAAGTGACTTCTGAATGTGCTTTCTGCTTTCATAATACCTTTGATAGTATAGTGGTTTAGTACTTGTCATTTGTTTAGAGAGGTCTAGCTTCAATTCCTGCTTGTGATTGGAGGAGTTTCTAGAGTCTGCTTCAATTGAGGCTATAGTTAGTCAATTTCAGGTGAACAGAATATGGTTTTTCCTTGTGAGTTATTCCAGACAGTACATAATGGAGTCCAAGTCATTAAACTCCTAAAACTACAACTGATTTCATCATGTAAAGTACATAAATTTCTCATTCTTGTCTTTATTATCCCTTTGTTTAAAAAATTCATCATGTTGATATTTAGTAACATACTTATTTCTCTCCATGTATTTTTCTTTCTGTCTTGTCTGCTGACTATTAACCCTTGAATTGAAATGTATGTAAATCTGATAGTTTGCAGAACAGTGCTCTCAGATTTCTTCATAGAATGGTTAACAAAAACCTTCCATCAGTTAGTAAATTTCCATGAAAGTTGCTAGTCATTTTTTCATTGAGCTGAGTGATTTACAAATTGCTTGTTGGTAAGGTACTATGCTTATTTTACATATAATTTCCATTTAGTAGTAGGTCTTAAAATCATCTTAGCACCTCACAAGAAGCTGTGTTAACAATAGGCTAAACTACCAGAGATTGAGCCATGACCTGAAGTTAGCTATCAGAAATTAAGATTAGAAATTTCACTTTAGATTTTGCCTGGAAAAGGCCAACATTGTCTGAATGAGTTTGTGGAAATTCATACAATAGCAAAATTTCCACATACAGTTGCCCAGTTTCAGAGAATTTCAGAGAAGGTCTGGAGTGTTAATGTTTTTATGTTAATATTTTGAATGCTAATAATAATAGTTAAATAATGTGGTATTTTGTTTCTAGTTAGTCCCTAGCTTCCTGCCATAGCAGACATTATTATAGCAGGCTTTCCTTTTGTTACTTCTAGGCTATGTTTATATTATCCCGTTATTATGTACATTAAATGTATTATTAAATATTAGTTTTTATTATTAATTATTATTATCTTTCTATACATTAAAAAAATTTTCCTCCTAGTGATATTTATTCAGCCAATGGGAGAAGAGTGATGTGGGTTACGTGTAATACATAACAAATATTAAAATACATAAGAGAAGCTTGTTTTACTCTGGTAAAACAAGCTTCTGTTTAAGCATGGTTATGTTTATCTAAAATTACCACACAGTACCATGCTTGATTTTCATATGTAACATATTTATATAATCAGCAGGGAATGAGACACACACACAGTGTTGAAAGCTTCTGTATTTTATTTTACTTTATCAAAAGAAGTGAGCACAACGAGCAGGGGGAGAAGCCCCCCTAGTTATTATTATTAATAGTTTTAATTATTATTAAATATTAGTATTATTAAATGTACATTTAAGATTATTTTGAGACTTGTTTTAAAACTGAGTAATGATATTAATACTTGTAAAATGTATTTATACATACCATTAACATTGGTACAATTGTCACTGCCATTCTATGGCTGATATAAATAAATTTCATTCTATATTTATATCTGTTAATATATTGCTGATTGAGAACTTTAGAAGCTAGATATATATTTTTTAAATACAATATTGCATAACTTAATTTGGCATCAATACCATAAATTTTAATGCTGATAATTAAAATTTACTAATTTTATTATTTATGCTTTTTTTTTTTTCCATTTTTCAGATTATACATAATGGAAGATGTTCGCTGTGCAACATGTCAAAAAGAATTCAGTGGGCCTATTCCATATGCCCAGCATCTTGCTAGTATAAAACACAAAAGAACATCTGAACAGTTGAATTTTGTCTTGTCCTCTGAAAGTGGCCAAAATGGTAATTCAGCAGATGTTGACAATATTATTTATCAATGCAAAATATTAAATGCTTCATCACTAAAAAAATCAATAGAGAGTAAATCTAACACATGTGCAAAAAATATGTTTTTTGCTCACTGTGAGATATGTGATAAACATTTTAGTAGTGCATTATCATACCATGAACATATGACTGGTTCACGGCACACAAAGCGTTTAAAGAGCAAGAAATTATTGGAAATACTTGCCAACTGCGAAATTAACATAGCTGAAACATCAAAAGCCTGTCAACAACTACATAGTGAGAACTCTGTCACTGAATCTGTTGTTTCAAAGGCAGATTCCAAAGATCAGCAGTCACCAGAAAAAGACATTATCACTGATAAACAACTTGAAACATCTCAGATTACTCCCCTTGAAACCTCTGACACTTGTCAAACATCTTCAGATAATGAAGTAAAATCTCAAGACCAATCATCTTCATCCTTGGATGATATGGAAGCTGTACATGTAAATCCTTCAGTTGAATCACTAGGAATAAGCTGTGTTATGAATGGTGAACAGTCCATAGTTGTTTCATTCTTTAAAATGTGCAATTTTTGTAAAAAGAAATTTACAGGGCCTCTCCCATACAGAGATCATTTACTTTCACGTAGGCATGGAAAAAAAATTAAAAAGTTGGGGTTATCGGTAGATTTACAGGCCTTAAGACTAGAGTAAAGTATGTAGAATTCAGATGTTATATAGGCTTATTGCATCTGTTGCTCTTGAATCACTCCCACAGCAGTATGAGTCTAATGGAACGACTGTTAGTAATATCATATACCCCCTCCCCATCAATACAATGAATATTAACAGAATTTTGATACATAGTATGCATCAACATTTAGTGTGGTGAGAGTATCATACTGACAAATGTTTAGACAGAGCAAACCGTGCACATTGTTTCTGGTGCTATATTTCTAATTTTTAAGTGTGGCACTGAAATTATATGCTGTCAATGTATGGCAGCACATAATTCGTTTTCATTAATTATTACTTAAAATGTGAATATGTAAAAAGACAGAATTGTTAATATACATTGTTTTTTGTTACGAAAGAATTTTTTGTGTTTATTTAATTTTTTAATTTTAAGTTGTGCTTAAGTTTTTGTTGGAAGATGTATTTCAAGCTAAAAATGTAGCTTTATTAAGTTTATTTTAATATAAATACTTTATTTTTTGATACAAATCAAAATTTCATTATTAAAAGTATGCTAAAAATAAGAGTTTGCCTTTGAGAAGAACATTTAGAAGAAGTGGATTTGTTGTTAAAATGTCTCATACTTTCTGCATAGAGAGACCTTTTGTTTGAATGCATTTGACTAAACTTTTTCCTAGGATTTTTTTCACATATTAAGTATTGATTTGATTATTTTCAGGCAGTGGTAGGATTAACTCCACTAAACAAGCTGATCATATACATTTTATGGAAGTATCCTGTCCTTAGTTTCTACTGTAATATGTGCATCAGTTGAATTCTAAATGACTGCTAATAAACACATCAGTTTTTTGTGCTGATAATCACATTGAATTTTACCACTAAGACTATACAGATAGTATTTTAAATTTATTTTAATATAAATATACAATATACACACAGCCTTCTCAAGGTTTCATCATTTCCAAATAAAAACAAAATGTTTATTTACAAAATTATTAGCTATCTTGTCAACTCACCTGCAGCCCCTGTTCAACAAATTTCGTGTCTCATTTATTCTTCGACTTAGCAGGCCAGTTATCTTTATCAGAGTGAGTAAATATGCTGGATTCCTTAATCAGCAAGTCAGTCACAAACATATTTGTTCCCCCTTAAAATCATTAGCTATTGGCTAGTCTTAATATACATTTCAACTTTATAAATGGGACAAGCAAATACATAGGCTGTATTAAGGTTTGAAAATGGCAGAAGGTTATCAAATTGTAGAAGGATACTTAATGATTTTGTAATAACTGAAAGCAAAGTGGAGGAGAAATTGTTGAAGTTAAACGTAAGAAAGGCACCTGGGGTGGATGGGATCTATCCAGTTATATTAAAGGAGGCGGCAAAGCAACTAAGCAAACGCTCAGCCATAATTATGAGAGCATCCTTGGACTCAGGGGAGGTTCACACGGACTGGAGATGTGCAAATGTATCACTAATTCACAAAGGGGGATCGAAGGGTAACACGAGTAATTACAGACAAGTTAGTTTAACTTCTGTTCTGTGTAAAATAATGGAGTCACTGGTTAAAGATGCATTACAGGATCATCTATGGTAATCAATGGGTGCTGCTCTTCGTGGACTAATGTTATTAGTGGTGTCCCACAGGGTTCGGTGTTAGGTCCACTGTTGTTTTGTATATTTATCAATGATATTGATGAAGGTATATCAGGCTTAATGTCGAAGTTTGCAGATAATACAAAGGTTGGCAGGGTTGTTAATGACTGTAATGGCAGTGTGCTACTGCAACAGGATCTAGATAATTTGGGCAGATGGGCTAAGAAGTGGCAACTGAAGTTTAACCTTGACAAATGCAAAGTACTGCATATAGGTAGAAGTAACCCCAGAGAAATGTACCAACTGTGTGGTACTACACTTAAGGTGGTAGAAAATGAAAAAGACCTGGGAGTAATTGTGCAGTCAGATATGAAGTTTTCTGAGCAATGCAGACAGGCAGCCAGGGAAGGTCATGGAGTTTTGTCAATGATATATAGAAATTTTGCAAGCAGGGAGAAGGAGGTGATTGTCCCTCTGTATATTAGGCAATGGTCAGGCCACGCCTTGAGTACTGCGTACAGGTCTGGAGGCCTCATTTTAGGAAGGATGTAGATTTACTTGAGCGTGTACAGAGAAGGGCAACAAGATTGGTGAGGGGAATGAAGGGATCCTCTTACCAAGAGAGGCTTAAGTTCTGCAAATTGCAGTGGCTGGAGACTAGCCACCTGCGTGGTGATCTGATTGAGGTGTATAAGGCCTTCAATGGGTTGAGCACGCTGAATTCTGATGAGATCCTTCCACTTGTTCAGATTACGAACCTAAGGGGGCATAAATTCAAATTAAGAAAAGACAGATGTAGAATAGATGTGCGGAAATTTGCCTTTAGCCAGCGGGTGGTTAATTGCTGGAACAAACTTCCATCTGTCGTTGTGGAAGTTGATAGGTTGAATAAATTTAAGGAGGAACTGGACAGGCATTTGGAGGAAATGGTGAGATTTTTTTTTTTTTTTTTTTTTGGCTGATGCTGCATAAGCTCATACACTTGCTTTCTTGCATCACATGCCACTACTACTACTATTAGGGTAATTAAGAGCAGAAAGTGCATCTATGGTTGCATGCACACTAATTGCTAGGAGTACAGTAAACAAATTTGGTATGAAGTACTGATTAGGTCATCAAATGCTAACATTTTAGGGAACATGATACCACTCAGACATAAAAGAATGAATACAGTGAGTATAATATGTACAGAAAGGACTTTGTGTGTGCATGCACACAACTCTCAACCAAGCTATTGCAACTCTGCTGTATGTTGTGGGGAAATACTGAACTGGTTGAGGGCAGTTGAGTTGTGTGTGTAGTGTCAGGTTGGGTTGTTCATATTGAGTGGCTGGCTACTTAGCTCAAATGGTCATAGAAACTGTAGCCATTTGGTTATTATCTTTTCCATGTGGAACCAGGCCAGGCTAGGGTCTACCATCTTTAATCATCCTCATTCTGCCCTCCCACCTTGTTTTGTCCAGTGCAGGATTAAGGGACTAAGGGCTAATCTTTTTATCAGCCATTTTACCCCAATCAGGATTTGAAGGGAAAAAAAAAACGTAGTCATGTCCAGAATCAGGTCAGAATGGAAACCTAGATGCTAAGTGTACCTACTGATTTGATTGCTACTCCTTGAAGGTCAGGTTGCTTGACATTCAACACTTTGCATGTATACAATGACAGCTAATTCAGGATTGGAAACTGCAAGATCTTAAAACTGTCTTCACATAATATTATCCAGTCTGGGGATGTCCAGATAATGCTGTCCAAGCTGACAGCACAAGGAGCTGCCAGACAGATATGGCAATTGCCCAGCTCAGCCATATAGGTTATTAGCTTGTATCCAGTGTAATCCTCAGTCTAGTTGTACAACCTGCTAAGGCATGTAGTCTGCATCACAGAAAAATACTGGTTAATCTACTTTATCAGTGTAAACACCAAAGGATATACATTTTTCCAGCATTAAATAGTGGTCTGTATGATTTGCCTAGGTAAGGCAAGGCATCTTGTAGCACAAGGATTAGCTCGCATTTGACACAGTCCTGGTAAGGAAAACCAAACCAAACCAAACTCTTCATTTTCCTATTTCCTTTTAGGGTACTGGCGTCTCTGTAGCCAGGTGGGCAGGAGCAGCAGTGCGTAGCACATGCTTCTTGATTAGACTGGGGTTCGAGCCCGTGACCACCAAATACGGAGGATGCAGAAAGGTCAGGGAATGACCACTGCATATCTCCAGAGCACTATGGCATTTGTTGCTAATGCTCCTAAAAACCAAATAACCTTTTAGGGTGGTCTTCAGCCATATTAAAGATCAAAAGTCTTGCAGACCCTCCATGTTCAAAGCAACAGCAGCCTTGGCTTACCATACAAATTAACTCACTGCAGTAGCCCATAATTTCTCCAAAACATGATCCCTAACAGTCTGGGGCAGCAACATGTAAACAATCCCAAGACAGTAGACCACACATATAAAACTGTGTTTCTCAGTTGCAGAGCAAGCATCCACCATTATTAGAACAAATTACCTCACATCTATGCCTGTCCTGCCATAGTAAAAATAGTCATTCTAATTGCTGAAGTGTCCCATACAAGAGACTTTTTCCTTCATATACCTTCTGAAGCCTTCTAAAGAACTAAAGACTATTGGAGCATCACAAAGCCCTTTGATCTTGCTAAAAGATTCTTGCGTCCTTGATTCAGCCTCCAACCTAAGCTTGTTGATGAGTTCCAACTCCTGCAAATCTACATACTCTGCACACATTGATGTGGTCCCAGCTTTCATTTGTCAATGATATACAGGAATTTTGCTAGTAGGGAAAAGGAGATGATTATCCCTTTGTATAAGGCAATGGTCAGGCACGTCTTGAGTACTGCATACAGGTCTCGAGGCCTCATTTTAGAAAGGATGTAGAGTTGCTTGAGCATGTACAGAGAAGGGCAACAAGATTGGTGAGGGGAACAAAGGGTCCTCTTACCAAGAGAGGCTTAAGTTCTGCAAATTGCAGTGGCTGGAGACTAGGCACCTGCTCGGTGATCTGATTGAGGTATATAAGGCCTTCAATGGGTTGAGCACGCTGAATTCTGATGAGATCCTTCCACTTGTTCAGATTATGAACCTAAGGGGGCATAAATTCAAATTAAGAAAAGACAGATGTAGAATAGATGTGCGGAAATTTGCCTTTAGCCAGCGGGTGGTTAATTGCTGGAACAAACTTCCATCTGTCGTTGTGGAAGTTGATAGCTTAAATAATATCAAGGTGGAACTGGACAATCTTGCATCACATGCCTCCATTACTACTACTATTTGCAACACACATGTGTGCATACAGCTCAGTCTGATTTTTGGTGCATGGCATTTAGTAAAGAAGGACCCATGACCTGTCAGTGAAAACATGCACTGCAAGTTTCGTACAAACCACATTTACCATCTGTGTCTATTCTTGTTCACTTCAAGAAAGAATTTGTGTGTAACAGATTCTGATTTTGGCAAGCAGTTATTCCCGATTTTTTTTATTTTTCTCCTAATGATTGTTGTGTAAGTCAAGTTTATATTTATTCGAGAACAGTCATTTGTGCAACAAAGATAACAATACATAACTCTCTATATCAGATGAAGAAAACGGTAGACTACATATGAGCATATGACCAATTCATTCAATATATGACCTTTGAACCTCTCAAGCTGTATCAGCCTCAACTACACACAGTTGAGGTACACACAGTGATTAATAATGCTGGATAAAAGTAAACTTCCTACAATCCAGTCTAAATCTCTCCTTATAATCTAAATTTATGGCCCCTATTTCTGGAATTAAAACAGTGAAAATTCCATTATTTTACTGTTCACTTCTAGACCTCACTGAGCCCCTCTAAGGTACCTGGTTTTGAAGCTCTGTGGCCCACTTTTTTTCTTTTTTTTTTTCAATCTAGTTTCTCTACTGGGACACTTCTAAGTATGATCTTACATTACCTTATGCAGTGAATTGTGAACTTCTACTCTACAAACAAATGTTCGATGAATCATCAGTAAGTACCATGGATCTTCCTTGCTGCTTGTCTACACTGCACATAGAATTTCATGTGTCCTACCCGTATCAGAACTTCCCTTTTACCTGTACTGTTTTTATCTCCCAAATGTATAAGATATTTTGGTCTTGCTATTCCACAAGTGTAAAAGCATGCATTTTGCTGCATTAAAACATAGTTTGCCATCGTTGAAGTCATCTGACATTATACCCCTCTGAAGAGAAACCATTAATCTCAACCTAATGTATACATTGGAGTATGTTGGTATTTTGGGTAAAATTCTAAGATGGAGTGTAGTATGGCTGGAGGCAGAGAGTTGGGATTAATGGTGTAACCTTAATAGTGTAACCATTAATCCCAAGCCAACCATTTCTTTTGATTTTCTGGTTTTAATAAGGGCTTTTGGACCGGTACAGAACTATGAAGTCCTGCTTGTTTAAGACGAAGACTTATGGCAGATGTAGATGCTGGAGTTTCTCTATTCCTATTGAACTAAGCTCTGATTTCAGGTGCAGTAAGTCATTGATTGCATTTAGAAACAATGTTATGGTCATACTTGTGCTTCCATTGTTACATGCCGTCGTCCTGATCATGGTTTACCCTTTAAACTGCCAGTCTCCTTGTATCGTCAAATGGTAGTTTTGCATTATATTAATATACTGTTTCCACTGTCTTGACAGTTTATTACAAAAACAGACTAATTACACAGATGTTAAAATGATAAAATATCTATAATTAAACCTAAAAATGTGTACAATTATGTACACCTTAATTAAAATGTCCAATGAAATATACCTTAAAAACTGAAAAGGCACAATTAAAAGCTATAAATGTGAAATGATATAAAATAAATTGCACAACAAGAAGCTTTCAAGGCAATGAGCCACTTTCTCAGCTTAGGCGAGATCAACTACAGTGAACATAAAGGGACTTAGCATTAGTAGAAGTATACGATGCAAGAAAGCAAGCTTATGCAGCATATTGTTCCGTGTTTTGATATTGTTTGATGCAATTGTGTTCTGTTTGTTTTCAGCAGCAACCATTGGAAACTAAATCCGAAATCTATTCAGCCAAACCAAGTCATATTTGTCTCCCACTTTTTTTCTGCAGTTGACTTCTGTAACTTTCTAAAAAGACTATGCAGCCATGAATCATTTTTTTGTCAGGGGTCAATGAAACATTTTATTATGGCCCATGCTTAGGATGGGCCATAATAAAAATGAATGAATGACTCCATAAGTAAAATGCTAGCAACAATAAACCCTGAAGATTTTTGTTGGAGAACTGTGAAAGTAATTTTTTTTTTTTTTTTTTTTGTCATTGTTTGATATTTTCTATAAAAGAAGATTTATTCTTTACTGGAGAAGGGATTGGAATTTGAGATGAAAGAGGTGACTGAAGTTAGCTAAAGAAGAAAATCAAAAACTTAACTAAGAGATTTATGAGACCAGAAGTTGAAGAGCAAGTATCTTCAGTGAGAGTAGACAGGGGTGATTCTCCAACGCATCACAGCCTAAAAAAAAAATGTGCAACTTGTGAAATGTTTGCTGAACTCTCTGGAACAGAGCATGATCTAGCCAAGGAGGATGTCTTTGTGTGTGCCAGGTACAGAGTGTCTAGAACTTAGGCATCAACTCAGCATTCTACTAGGTGTCTATGAGTGCTTGAGGTGTAGGGTAGATGCTCTCAAAGAAATTAATATGAGGGGCCTGTCAAGCTCTCAATGCCAGAGCTCACTCCTGGGCATCAGGCAACACAGCAGCAATCTCCAAGGCAGAATGTGCTGGTCCCAAAGGAACTAGTTGTTCTTGGTGACTATTGTCAGGGAGATGGCGAATATATTGTGTAAAAAGGATAGATGGAACAGGACCAGAGTATGTCTGCCAGTTGCCAAAGTTGATGATGTTGTAAAGTATATATCATCTTTTAAGGTCACAAAAGGTGATATTGTACACGTTGGCACCAATGACATTAAGAGTAGGAGATCTGCAGATTTACTTAACAAGTACAGGTCAATGTTGCAAAAAAGTCGTGAGTTAGGGTTAAATTTGAAAGTTTCTGCAATAGACATGATAGGAGGGAGTACATGATGAGAGCCTTGTCAATCAATTTGGCCCTGGAGGGAATGTTCAAGGCTCGAGGGGTAGAATTTATTTCAGTGTTGTCCGTGCTTGTTAACAGGAGAGACTGCTTCTACAGGGATGGCATACACTTAAATAGAAAGGGTGCAAGAATATTTGCTGATGCTATCGAGGAAGGGTTAGGTGGGTCAGAAAACTGCTAGCTTGGGGGATTCACAGACTAAAAGTTTAAAAGTAGCCATAGGCAGAGGTGAAGGTGATTCTTGCACAACATCTATTAGAATAAGTAGCAACCTGGAGCGAGGAGTGCTGAGGATTTCAGGGACTGATGGCAGTCATCATGAAACAGGTGGGTATATGGGATGTGTCGGGTAACTAGGAATAGGAATAGGTGCATGTATGTTTGCATGTATACCAATGCTAGAAGTATAGTAACTGGATTTGAAATGTTGGTCAAGACATCAAAGGCAGATATTGTTGGGATATCAGACGTGGTGTCACACTGATATTAGGAATGCAGAATTGGAATTTGGGGAGTGCAATGTGTACAGAAAGGATAGGAAGGTAGGAGTTGTCATGCTGTTAAATAAGAAAAACATAAAATCAAAAGAAGTGCATTCAGTTGATATAGATGAACAGTGCACTGTTGAGTCAGTTTGGTGTGACATAAGCACAGTGAAAGCAAAAATAAGAGTAAGTGTGTGTTATAGGCCTAATGACTCGAATGAGTACAATTAATAATTGTACAGAGAAATAGAGTAAGCTATTAAATCAGAATGTCTTATAATGGAGGATTTTAACTTCCCAGATATTGACGGGAACTTGTGGATTGGTCACTCACACACTAATAAGACTTTTGTGGATTTATTGGATGATTGTTTTCTGCAGCAGCATGTTCGAGAGGCAACCAGAGAGGGTAATACTCCTGATCTGGTTATCAGCAGTGATCATTCGTGTATTAAGAATTTGCAGATAAAGGAACCACTAGGTGGCAGTGATCACAGTGTACTGATTTGGGATTTACTTAAAGATATAATTACAATCAGAGGTAAAGGAAAGGATTTTGCTTCTGTAAAGGTGATTACAGTGGTCTGACAGTTTTTAAACTCTGTACAGTGGGATCAACTGATAATATTACCAACAGTAAATTCTAAGTGGGAGACATTCAAAGAATTAATCATGGAAGCTACTAAAAGTTTCATACCTATTAAGAAATATTGTTCAAGGTTTAGGCCTAAATGGTTATCAAATGAACTAATGAGACTCGTGACAGAGAAGAAAAATACATCGGATGCATATAAATTTTCAAGCTACTCAGAAGCCTATATAAGCTAGTCTGTAATCAGGTCACAAAGGAGGTTAGGCAGGCAAAGGCAGATTAGGAGAAATCTCTGGCAAAGGATGCTAAGAAAAACAGCAAGGATTTCTTTACTTATATAAACTCTAAAAGGAAGGGGATGAATCTGATTGGTCCACTTGACACCTATGGTTCGACTGTTGATGATCCTGCTCAGAGAGCAAACAAACTGAATGAGTATTTTGCACCTACATTCACACATGAGGAGTTATTAAGGTTTGAAAAAGGCAGAAGGTTTTCAAATTGTGGCAGGGTGCTTAATGATTTTGTAATAACTGAGAAAAGTGGAGGAGAAATTGTTGAAGGTAAACATAAGAAAGGCACCTGGGCTGGGTCTGATCTATCCAGTTATATTAAAGGAGGCGGCAAAGCAACTAAGCAAATTTTAGCATTAAATCAGATCACACACCAACCATAAGAGTAAGTATTTACTGTAACTAAAATATTTACATATTAAAATAAAATAAAATAAATAAATATTTACAAAAACAGCTATTATATTAAATTAAATTATATACATATAAAACATTAAAACTGTGATAAAATCCTTGAGATAAAATACACTAAAATAAACCGGATTAAAAGCGATAAAAATCTCTGGAGCTTTCGGAGGCATCCGCCTCCTTCTTCAGCAGTAACAAAACTTCCTGCAGCACGTCCATATATAACAGGCTCACGGTACCTATACACGTGGTGCAGTCGGCGCATGGTCTGAACTGGAAGCGGAAATAGCTTGGGAACGTGTTAAGCAAAACCGTTCATCCGTACTTAGGATGATAGTTTCAAACAGAGGATGCATACGCATACCTCTGTCCCTATTCATAATATTGTGGTCGGATGAACAGATTCGTAGGCTCTTGAGCCATTTACGGTTCCAGAACCCATGCGCTCGATCCACGATAACCGCATCCTGTGGGGAAATTTGATGCTGCTTCTCCCAAAAATGCTCGGCCACAGCAGACTTATTGTAATCAGCGGTTTTTATAGCATTTGCATGCTCCCTCAGACGATCCTTGAGCCGTCGTTTTGTCTCGCCCACATAACATTCTCCACAATCCGGGCATTTTATCCTTTACTACTCCACTACTCAGGTCCTTTGCTATTGGGTCTTTTACCTGAGACAACACTGTGTGCAACCTCCGCCCTGGAAGCTGCACACGGCGTGTTTTATAACCCCGCAAAACTCTAGCGAGATGCTCAGTAACGCCCGGACAGTAAGGAATGTATGCGGTAGCCACAGGAACAAACGGTTCCTGACGGTTAGACTATTCCTTTACTAAATCTGTCTATGATCCTCTGGGGGTATCCGCATTTTCTAAGGTCTGCTGTGACCCGTCTAATTTCACATTCTTTGTCCTCAGAGGTGGTGCAGTGTGACCCTGCTCTATCTAGTAGAGCTTTCACTACACTAATCGTATGCTGCCCAGCTTGTGCTGAACTATAATGGGTGTACTGGCCTCTGCACATAGGTTTTTTAAACACAAAAGTTTTGAGCCTAGGGCCTATCCTAGAGACCAGTACATCCAAGAAAGGAAGGGTACCTCCTGTTTCCACCTCTGAGGTAAATTGTATAAATTGGGAGAAGCTATTAAGCCAATGGAGTGCATCATCCTCTCTCCCCTTCTGGACCACGGTAAAGGTATCATCAACATACCTTTTCCATTTCTTTATGGGAAACTGACATCCACTAAAAACCCTGTCCTCTAACTCCTCCATGGCCAGATTGGCCACGATGGCGCTAATAGGAGATCCCATGGCTGTACCGTGAACCTGTTTGTACATAACACCTTGGTACACCATAGTGGTGCTGGCCAGACAAAGTTCCACACCCGAACAAATATCCTCTACATTTAAAAGCGATCTATTACTCAAAGAGACATCATTACTCAAAGATTTTCTAACACAATATATTCCATGTTTAATTGGAATGCATGTGAATAGTGACACCACATCAAAAGAAATCATGCTCTCGTTTTCATTTATAATCAAATCTTTCAGAAAATTCACAAATTCTTTACTGTCTTTTATGACACAGTTGGACTGGCCCACTATAGGCGAAATCAATTTAGCCAAATACCCTGACAAAGCATATGTGGGGCTTCCTATAAATGATACGATAGGTCTGAGTGGGACTTCTGTCTTATGAGTTTTTGGAAGTCCATAAAACCTCTGGAGTTGACATCCAGTAGCATGTAAGAACCAAAAGGTCTCCCTGGAAATCTCTGCCTTTAACCAATCCTGTACCAGTTTATTAACGCGCCGCTCTAGGCCAACCAACGGGTTTCTCTGAGTAACTTTATAAGTATTATTGTTCTGTAAAAGGTCCATTGCTTTTTTGTGATAGTCTTCTTTGTTTAGGACAACCGTCGATCTGCCCTTGTCCGCAGGTAAAACCACAATTCCATCGTCTCTTCTCAGTTCATTCAAGGCTTTTCTTTGACTAAAGTTAAGATTCGGAGATACTTTCTTTACCTGGCTCAAAATAACGGCAGATTTAACCGGGATCTCATTAGCTAGGGCCTCCGGTAGCTTGCTGATGGCCCGTTCAATACCCATTGCTGTCTCCGCAATGGGAGGTTTGGGAGGTACAAGCGTAAACTTAGGACCTAAATTTAAAACTCCCTCTTGCTCTTCCGTAAGTTGCCTATTACTCAAATTGTAAACAAAATGAGTACTTCTATCGCTACGTTGTACTGTACCTTCTCCCAACAACCTATTAAACTTCATAATCTGCCTCTGTCTATAGGTGTCCGCTATCCTAGTAACTTTATCCAAAACTAATCTTCTAACAAGAGCCAAATGTCTGGAAGATACACTACTACTAATAACATCCAGGTACATACCTATTTGCCTCCTAGTGTCTCTTAACTCCTCATGTAACTTACGGATCCAAATATTCATGATCTTCCTTTGATAACACAAAGTAATTCACTTTAATCGGTCATCCTGAAATGGTGTTTTGACTCTAAAGCCATATGGTATAAGTCCATGCGTTTTGCATCGATGCGCAAACCTTAGGTGCTGCTTCTGTCTGGCCTCTTTTATACAATACTTTTGATATTGTCGGACGTGTTGCACTACAAATTGGCCATAGCTGCTAACGATATCCTGAAAAAGGCCTCTGAGGTTGGGAAAATTCATATTTTAGCATTAGTTATGTGGGCGAGACAAAACGACGGCTCAAGGATCGTCTGGGGGAGCATGCAAATGCTATAAAAACCGCTGATTACAATAAGTCTGCTGTGGCCGAGCATTTTTGGGAGAAGCAGCATCAAATTTCCCCACAGGATGCGGTTATCGTGGATCGAGCGCATGGGTTCTGGAACCGTAAATGGCTCGAGAGCCTACGAATCTGTTCATCCGACCACAATATTATGAATAGGGACAGAGGTATGCGTATGCATCCTCTGTTTGAAACTATCATCCTAAGTACGGATGAACGGTTTTGCTTAACACGTTCCCGAGCTATTTCCGCTTCCAGTTCAGACCATGCGCCGACTGCACCACGTGTATAGGTACCGTGAGCCTGTTATATATGGACGTGCTGCAGGAAGTTTTGTTACTGCTGAAGAAGGAGGCGGATGCCTCCGAAAGCTCCAGAGATTTTTATCGTTTTTATCGCTTTTAATTCGGTTTATTTTAGTGTATTTTATCTCAAGGATTTTAGCACAAATAAATAAATAAATATTTATTTATTTTATTTTATTTTAATATGTAAATATTTTAGTTAGAGTAAATACTTACTCTTATGGTTGGTGTGTGATCTGATTTAATGCTAAAATATGAATTTTCCCAACCTCAGAGGCCTTTTTCAGGGCAACTAAGCAAACCCTGACCCATAATTATGAGGGTTTCCTTTTACTCAGGGAAGGTCTCCATGGACTGGAGATGTGCAAATGTATCCCCAATTCACAAAGGGGGATCGAAGAGTGACACGAATAATTACAGACCAGTTAGTTTAACTTCTGTTCTGTGTAAAATAATGGAGTCACTGGTTAAAGATGCATTGCAGGATCATCTAGACAAGACTGCAGCAATAATTCAGACACAGCATGGGTTTGTTAAGGGAAAGTTTTGTCTGACAAATTTGATTGGTCATTATGATGTGGTTACAAAGGAACTGGATGCAAAAAATAATTTTGATGTCATATATTTGGATTTCAGAATGCTTTTGACACTCTTGTGCATGGAAGACTACTGTACAAATTGGAGCAGAATGGTATTAAGGATAAGTTGCTACAGTGGATAAAAGGA
>NC_143588.1:119664503-119738704 GCF_048544385.1 Mastigoproctus giganteus
AAGCTTAGATGGCAAGGTTTTTCACCCAGAAATTGGGGCTTTTCGTCCAGTAAAAACATGCAAAACAAGCAAAGAAACACACGCAACTTACAGGCACAAAAACACATGGGTAGATGTAATCAATTACTGAAGACCCTAACAATTTTTTTTTTTTTCTGGAGCCCCTGTAAGAATGTCGCTCCGGGTGACTGCCCTGTTACCTTGTGCCTTAATCCGGCACTGATCAGGAACAAATATCCCTGACAAATTAGATGCGTCTCCAATGGAACGTTCCCCAATACGCCAGTCGATGTGTATGAATAGTTCATAAAATTTTATAAATGTAAACTGCAGCACCGGAGAAAATTTGTACAATGTGCTGAAACAGGAACTCGAAATATTAGGATTAGACATAACTAATATCTGAGGTAAAGGTTATGATAATGAAGCTAATATGAAAGGAAAAGTTTCATGTGTTCAGGCAGGACATTTACAAGAAAATTCAAGGATATTTCTTATACTATGTGCTTGTCACAATCTAATTCTAGGGCATATGGCCAAAACCTATCCTGATGCACGGACTTTTTTTTTTGGACACTTCAACATCTGTACGTGCTCTTTTCAGCGATGATCAATTCAGCGATGACAAAGAGATGATCAGTTTTCCAAAATATGTGATGAAGGGTCTTTCTATAAAGTCTCCCTGTGAAACAAGGTGGGAGTATCGAATGCAAAGGGGTTTAAGGTATCAAGTTGGTGATTTCGAGTATGCGCTTTTGGAAATAACATCAGAAGATGCCCAAGCAAGAAACGAAGCTGAATCACTGGCTAACCACATAAAGGAATATAAGTTTCTTGTTTCATTAGTATTTTGGCATGATTTTTTGTTTCACGTAAGTAAAGAACTGCAAAGTGATTCTACAAATCTTGCTACAGCTCTTTTTTTCATTTAAAAACCTTCTGCACTGGATATCAAAGCATAGAGTGATTGGCTTTGAACAAGTCTTAGTTGGTGCCACAGAATCTGGGACAGAATTAGGAATTTGCAGATAAAAGAACCACTAGGTGGCAGTGATCACAGTGTACTGACGTGGGATTTACTTAAAGATTTAATTACCATCAGGGGTAAAGGAAAGGGTTTTTGCTTCCGTAAAGGCGAGTACAGTGGTCTCCGACAGTTTTTAAATTCTGTACAGTGGAATCAACTGACGATGTTACCGACAGTAAATTCTAAGTGGGAAGCATTCAAGGAATTAATCGTGGAAGCTACTAAAAGTTTCATACCTATTAAGAAATATTGTTCAAGGTTTAGGCCTAAATGGTTGTCAAATGAATTAATGAGACTCGTAACAGAGAAGAAAAATGCATGGGATGCATATAAATTATCAAGCGACTCAGAAGAATATGGCAGATATAAGCTGGTCTGTAATCAGGTCACAAAGGAGGTTCCGCAGGCGAAGGCAGATTACGAGAAATCCTTGGCAAAAGATGCTAAGAAAAACAGCAAGGATTTCTTTACTTATATAAACTCTAAAAGGAAGGGGATGAACCTGATTGGTCCACTTGACATCGATGGTTCGACTGTTGATGATCCTGCTCAGATAGCAAACAAACTGAATGAGTATTTTGCATCTACATTCACACATGAGGAGTTATTAAGGTTTGAAAATGGCAGAAGGTTATCAAATTGTAGCAGGGTGCTTAATGATCTTGTAATAACTGAGAGCAAAGTGGAAGAGAAATTGTTGAAGTTAAACGTAAGAAAAGCACCTGGGGTGGATGGGATCTATCCAGTTATATTAAAGGAGGCGGCAAAGCAACTAAGCAAACCCTTAGCCATAATTATGAGAGCATCCTTGGACTCAGGGGAGGTTCCCACGGACTGGAGATGTGCAAATGTATCCCCAATTCACAAAGGGGGATCGAAGGGTGACACGAGTAATTACAGACCAGTTAGTTTAACTTCTGTTCCGGGTAAAATAATGGAGTCGCTGGTTAAAGATGCATTGCAGGATCATCTAGACAAGACTGCAGCAATAATTCAGACACAGCATGGGTTTGTTAAGGGAAAGTCTTGTCTGACAAATTTGATAGGATATTATGATGTGGTTACAAAGGAACTGGATGCAAAAAATAATTTTGATATCATATATTTGGATTTCAGGAAAGCTTTTGACACTGTTGCGCATGGAAGACTATTGTACAAATTGGAGCAGAATGGTATTAAGGGTAAGTTGCTACAATGGATAAAAGGATGGTTAAGTGCGAGAAGACAGAGGGTGGTAATAAATGGGTGCTGCTCTTCTTGGACTAATGTTATTAGTGGAGTCCCACAGGGTTCGGTGTTAGGTCCACTGTTGTTTTGTATATTTATCAATGATATTGATGAAGGTATATTAGGCTTAATGTCGAAGTTTGCAGATGATACAAAGGTTGGCAGGGTTGTTAATGACAGTAATGGCAGTGTGCT
The DNA here is from genome assembly GCF_048544385.1 of Mastigoproctus giganteus. NCBI lineage: Eukaryota > Metazoa > Arthropoda > Arachnida > Uropygi > Thelyphonidae > Mastigoproctus > Mastigoproctus giganteus. The sequence continues at coordinate 119,666,953 of NC_143588.1, forward strand.
ACTGCAACAGGATCTAGATAATTTGGGCAGATGGGCTAAGAAGTGGCAACTGAAGTTTAACCTTGATAAATGCAAAGTACTGCATATGGGTAGAAGTAACCCCAGAGAAACGTACCAACTGTGTGGTACTACACTTAAGGTGGTAGAAAATGAAAAAGACCTGGGAGTAATTGTGCAGTCAGATATGAAGTTCTCTGAGCAATGCAGACAGGCTGCCAGGGCAGGTCATGGGGTTTTGTCAATGATATATAGGAATTTTGCTAGCAGGGAAAAGGAGGTGATTATCGCTCTGTACAAATAAGGCAATGGTCAGGCCACGCCTTGAGTACTGCGTACAGGTCTCGAGGCCTCATTTTAGGAAGGATGTAGATTTACTTGAGCGTGTACAGAGAAGGGCAACAAGATTGGTGAGGGGAATGAAGGGATCCTCTTACCAAGAGAGGCTTAAGTTCTGCAAATTGCAGTGGCTGGAGACTAGGCACCTGCGCGGTGATCTGATTGAGGTATATAAGGCCTTGAATGGGTTGAGCACGCTGAATTCTGATGGGATCCTTCCACTTGTTCAGATTACGAACCTAAGGGGGCATAAATTCAAATTAAGAAAAGACAGATGCAGAATAGATGTGCGGAAATTTGCCTTTAGCCAGCGGGTGGTTAATTGCTGGAACAAACTTCCATCTGTCGTTGTGGAAGTTGATAGGTTGAATAAATTTAAGGAGGAACTGGACAGGCATTTGGAGGGAATGGTGTGATTTTTTTTTTTTTTTTTTTTTTTGGCTGATGCTGCATAAGCTCATTCATTTGCTTTCTTGCATCACATGCCACTACTACTACTACTACTACTACTACTACTACTATTTGCACAAGAAGGTTACAAAAAAAGAAAGAGGCACTTCAATTACGAGCCTACTTTTGAATCTATTACAAATCCTAAAGAAGCTTACAAGGTAAACTGCTTTTATAAAATCGTAGACAAGGCTTTGCAGTCCTAGAGCCAATTTTCTAGCAGTCAGTAAAACATAATAAACTTTTTTGATTCTTGGGTGAATTTCTAAGAATTCCAAAGGACGAGTTAAGAAAACACGCTGCAAATTTAGAAATCGCACTTTCAGATGCCAAAATCATTGAGAGAAACGAATTGGTCAAGTCTGTGAAGGTAGCAGATATTGATGGCCATATGCTAGTGGAGGAAATGGAAGCAATGAAACAAATCCTTTAAATATTTTCAAATTTCTCGCAACTAATGAAAGAGCAACTACATTTCCGAATTTATTTATATCGCTAAGAACATTTTAACGATTCCAGTGACTGTAGCCCCTGCGGAAAGAATCCATTCCCGATTAAAGTTAATTAAACATTCTCAGGTCGACAAAGCTTCAAGACAGACTCACCAGCCTTGCTATTGTATCCCTTGAAAAAGAAGAAGCAAGGAATTTAAAATTTGAGAAAGTCTTCAAATATTTTGCTGATAAATGGGCAAGAAAAATATCCTTCTGATTAGTTTTGTTTATATTATCAAAATGTCTGGTTAATTGTTAACAAATTGTAATAATATAATATGAAAATAATAAACAATTTTATTAATAGTTTTAATTTTTCATTTTTTCAAAATACTGAGTGATCAATATTGAATTTTTTAAGGGGCCCCACCGGCACGCTCCAATCGAGCCCCACATTTGCTAAGGCCGGCACTGGTAGTCAATGGACACTGCTCTTCGTGGACAAATCTTTGGCAAGGGATGCAAAGAAAAACAGGAAAGAGTTCTTTACTTATGTAAACTATAGAAGGAAGGGGATGAATCAGATTGGTCTACTTGATATCGAAGGTTCAACTATTGTTGATCCTGCTCAGAACCTAGCAAACTAAATGAATATTTTGCATCGACATTCACACATGAGGAGTTATTCAGCGAGGGGGATGCCAGAGGTGTATTCAACTCTGGCAATAAGCTAGATAATCTTGTAATAACTGAGAGTAAAGTGGAGGAGAAATTGTTGAAGATAAACACAAGAAAGGCACTTGGGGTGGATGGGATCTATCCAGTTATATTAAAGGAGGCAGCAAAGAAAGTACACAAACCGTTAGCCACAATTTTGAGAGCTTCCTTGGACTCAGGGGAGGTACCCATAGACTGGAGATGTGCAAATGTGACCCCAATTCACAAAGGAGGATCAAAGGCTGACACAAGTAATTATAGACCTGTGAGTTTAACTTCTGTTCCAGGAAAATTTATGGAGGCACTAGTTAAGGAAGCACTGCAGGATCATCTAGACAAGACTTCAGTTATGGCTCGGATACAGCATGGTTTTGTTAAGGGAAAGTCTTGCGAGACCAATTTGATTGGATATCATGATGTGATCACAAAGGAATTGGATGCAGGGAATAACTTTCTCTGACGTGAACTGAAAATAGTTGTAATTAGAAGGAAAAAAACACATATCGTAGGGGTCATGTTTTTGATCGATTTTCGTTTTTGTTTATTGAAAAACAGTTAGGTTTTTTTCTGTGAAATAATAATAAAAATACATACTTCTTATATTTTTCTTTTGAGTGAATTTTTCTTAATAATTCTTCATTATTTGCTATTTCTTCGTAAAATTCTTTACCAGAATTAGCAAAATTGCATTACCTTGTAGTATTGCTTTCAGCGTTTCTACAGTCAGTTTTTGTTGACGTCCACAACTTATTTACTACCGAAAAAAAACTCTTTTTGCAAACATAATGCAAATGATTTGCATTATGTTTGCCCTTAAGTATGGAGACTATACGTTCAATCCGGGACATTTTGCAATGCGGGGCAAACAACTGAAATCCGGGTCTGGCTCGCATAATCCAGGACGTCTGGTCACTTTAGGTATACATCTATGAAAATTAATTACTTTCGTCTGACTCCCGCTGTATGGCGGAGCAAACCCTCTTGGCGTGTTTTTATTTGAATAATTGTGCTCCTTATGTAAGTAATTAAAATTTATAATATTCTTCATTTATTTATTGAGTTATATATATATATATATATTTTTTTTTTTTTTTTTTCACATTTTATTTGTATTTATTTACTTATTTATTTTTGCTGGTTCCCTGGGTTTGGGCTGCCCGATGGACAGATTTTATTATCTAGTTTTTATCATTTTCTTACATATAAGTACTTTATTATTATTACTTATTATTTTATTTTTTATTATTATTATTTTATTTTTTTATTTTTATTGTTTTTGCCCTGATACTAGGGCAGTAAGAGCTGGTAAACCAGAGCGTTTAGAGGGCGGTCGCAATACATGCGTAGTTGTGGCCTACCTCCCCGTGGTGTAGACGAACACTGGGCAGGCTTTCCAGGTGATCGCCTGCCTGGTGACAAAACGGCCAGAAACAACTAAACAACACAACAACACACACACTGCACGAACATAATTTTACACACATTTCTGGCCTTTTACAGTGCTTTCTGTAATCATCACAGTGTACGAAGGCGGAGATGAATTGACGTTCAGGTGCCGTCCTACATAAGATACTATACATGTCTACATGTCTACATATTGAGTTGGAGCTGGAACGCGACACAAACCCACTGGCATAAATATGCGAATGCAGCTGCATGGGAGCCGAGCTTGAAAGGGGCCCCGTGAAATTTGGAAGACAGAATAATTTCTCAAGATAATTCACGATTTTCATTCATAAACGAGCAAGTTTTTTTTTAAATTAAATATAACATATTCTTGTCAACCCAGCGACTGGCCACCACCCGAGTATTATTTACTAATATTTCTATAACACCAGTGTCAAATATACATTGGTGTGCAAAACTTAAAGACACTATTTCTAAAGTTTACAACCCCAAAATCTTTACTTAAGGTACTCTTTACTGATGAAAGTAGATTCAGTCTGAGCAGCGATTCTGGATGTCAGCTAATATGGCGAGAGGTTGGCACACGGTATCACTCCACAAACATCACTGAAAGAGATCGATATGGCGGTCGAGGTGTTCACGTCTGGGGAGGCGTTATCTTGGATGAATGTAGACAACTCCAGATACTGGAGGGCAGTACTGTAACCGGTGCACGCTACTGTACTGAGGCAATCCTTCCCCATGTGCGTCTGTTCTGAGGTGCCATTGGCCCTGAGTTCGTGTTTGTGGATGATAACGCCACACCCCATCGCACTGCAGCTGTTGATTTGCTTTTGGAAAGTGAGCCCATTGCTCATATGGATTGGAACATACGAACAATGCCCTCGCCGATCTAAATCCCATCGAACACATATGCGATGCTCTGGGGAGACGCCTAGCGGCACGTCCACACCCACCAGAAAATGTTCACCAGCTGAAGATGGCGCTGACAGAGGAATGGCTGATGTTACCGCAAGAACTTATCAACAACATCGTTCTAAGTATGGACAGGCAGTGCAAAGCCTGCATCTACATTAGGGTGGCCATATCTCCTACTGAGGACCACCTCTTTCCTTTGTTACATCTTTGGCAGTGATGCATCTGTATCATGGCAGCCAGTGCTGTATTGCCATTTTTGAATAAAGTCTCTCTGTACCGTTTTGTTCCGTTGTTGTGTCGGTGTTGTTTCCTTCATGATTTCTGTATCTCGCGAGGTTCCTTTGGTATGCTTTTCCCATATCCAGGCCACTCCTATGAGAAGCTACAGGTGAAAACCTGACTGGTCCTTAAATTTTGCACACCAGTGTAAGTACCGTATACATCATAGTCTAATTTTATTTTAGTGTTGGTGAATTTATTTTATATTTTTTGTGTGTATGTGTACTCTGATTGTTGTCATATGGAAAAAGTGTTTTATTTTACAAAACACAAATTTGTTGCATAACAGTCTGTCTATGGACAGTGTTGTCGTTTTTAACGACTATCACGCTAGATTTGGATTTTTTTTTTTTTTTTTTTTTCTCTGAAACGAAAAACTGCAAGGACCAGGAATGAATTATTACTATGCTGACAAGAGACACACAGACGTTTTGAAAACTGAAACACATATCACAAACCCCCATCTTCAGCATACTACAATTGATATTTTCAGTAAAATCTGTATTGGCATAATGGAACAATTTCTGTAAATTTCCAACGTCGGGGGGAACTCAGTAGTTTTAATTACTGTTCTCCCAAGCTGGTTTTGTAATCGGTGTGGCAGAACAAAAAAAAAAAAAAAACACTATTACATTTGTTATTTGGTTTTTTTTAGGATCATTTAACAACTAAGGCCATATTGCTCCGGGAATATGCGGTGATCATTCCCTTGACCTTTCCGCATCCTCCGTATTTGGTGGTGAAGGGCTCGAACCCCGGTCTAATCAAGAAGCGTGTGCTACGCACTGCTGCTGCTCCTTCCCACTTGGCTACGGAGGCGCCGGATTACATCACAAACCACTATTACACCACAATTACACAAGCCAGCGACACAGCCATCAGGAAGAAAAATCCGACAGCAGGGGCAGTGCCCTGGTGGAATCAAAACCTCCAGCGACTCAGGAAGGAGGCGCAGAAAAGAAGAAAGACCTTCCAGCGAGCCAGGCTCTCCTGGCCGGCGGCGGAAATTGAAACCCTACGACAGAGCTACAAAGAGGCGAGAAACGCCTATACAGCGCAAATTAGAGAAAGCAAAAACCAATCCTGGGAGCACATGGTCTCCACCACTGGAAACAAGGACCCTTGTTGACTTGTATACAAGCTCGTCACCAACAAACTCCCCAGAGGGGAAGTAGTTGAAGCCACTAAAATGCCCCAAGGATACATGACTATCATTTGAGAACACACCATCAACAATATCCTTGACACTGCCTTTCATCCAGAGATACAATGACAACAGAACAGACCCGAGTTTGCCAAGCCAATGAGACTCATCAAGCGGCAAGAAAAGAGCACCCTTTCACCATGGAAGATATCAGCAATGCAGCAGCCCTAATAAAGGGAAATAGATGCCCTGGACCGGACCTTCTGGAACCCGAAATTATCAAAAAACGGTAGAGTACGCTCCGAACTTATTAAACCTATATAACCTCTGTCTCAGTGAAGGTACCTTCCCGACTTCCTGGAAGATGGCGAATGTTAAACTCATCCTAAAGAATCCAACAAAGCCACCATACCTTCCGCACTCCTACCAGCCCATTGCACTTTTCACAGTTATCAGTAAGCTATTTTTGAACGACTACTCTACACACGGATCCAACATTACTATGTTGAGGTTGGCCTACCCTCAGCAAACCAATTCGGCTTCAGGCAGGGAATCTCCGCCCTGGACGCCCTAACTCACCTCCTGACCAAGGTAAACAGATGTAATACAAAGTACTTCCTAGTGATAACTGTGACTTCGCTGGAGCGTTCGACTCACCTTGGTGGCCGAGCGCCTTGGCGAGGCCGCGCGAAACCAACATGCCGGAACTATCTTCACTCCGATCGTCACCTACGCATCCGACGCATGGTTTCAAAAAACTATAACAGCAGTAAACAGACGTATCACAGACCAAATTCACAGATCCATCCTCCTAACCATCACCCACGCTTGCCGCACGGTGAGCACCCATGCTCTGCAGGTGCTCTCCGGCACTCTCCCGCTGGAATTAGAAATAATACGTCGCGGCCTACTGTACTGCCTAGACAGACTTAAATTTTAACTGGCTATGATTTAAAATCCATCCTGATGTTTAGAGACTGGAAGACCTTAATTAATGAGAACGGTCTTACTGTTCCGGGTTTAAATCTAAGGAAATAATGTAAACTGTAAAGGAGGGATCAATAAGCTTTAGGTAGCATAAGCTGTACTACCGTTTACTTTGCTCAAAGTTTACATTTGCGGATTCTCACCAAAGGATAATGGCTAATGGATAAAGGATAAAGGATAAAGGATAATGTATGGGTTTAGTTGAAGATATGGAAACACGGGAAAATACAGTAGTTATGGAAACAAAGGACAATAAAATATTGTTGGGTGGAAAAGCGTGTGATTTTGATGTCAATGGGACATTGATGAATGAGTTTTGCTCTCTCACAGCAGCCAAGACATAAAGAAGGGAAGTAACGATTGCTTAGGATCTTCAAATGACAAGGTTGTTCTAGATGCAATCTGTTCAGGCAAATTGAATAATTTTCGGGAAATTAGTGGAGTTATAAATAACGAAAGAGATATGACTGGATTTGGGGACGAGGAAGTTGATAATGGAGAGGATGAATGTAGTGAAATCTACATGTCTGTGGCGAGTCATGAGAAAATAACAGATGCAATATCCGCTGGAACAATGCAAAGGAGTTCTGGAAAGGGTAGGCCAAAGAACGTAAAGAATAAAACTGATGGAATATTAACTAAACTAGATACTGAAGATGAAAGCAGAAGTGAAGGTTTGCAGATGACTGGTGGTGACTTGGGGATGGTTACTCCATTATCTTCCAGAAGTCGGTTTCCCGGCTGTTTTAGAGCACTTAGGCTTCGAAATAGATCTAATAGAATGGATGAAAGTTCAAGGGGCACGGCTACGTCGTCATGCAGTAGATCCCCTCAGCCTAGGAAAAGTGTCAAAGGTAAACGTGTGCAACGTTCCAAAGTAAGCAACAGTTTGAAAAATACTATGCACAATGTTCAGAAGGATCTTGACTTAGCCAAGTCAAATAGGAATTTGGTGAAGTTGATGAAATGCACACCAACTGTTTCCCTTGGTTTGTCTCCATGAGATGGAACACAGAGTATGCTAAATCAAGGGGATTTTTACCTGGATCGTGCGAGGGAACCTGTAGATTTAGCTGAGAATATATCTTTTAAAACATTTAGTGAGCTTTCTTTCTGCCTGCGCAAGGACCTGGAAGAATTTCTTTTTCAGGAGAAAAAAGGTGTTGGAATGAGGATTGTAAATGGAGTTCCTTCAAGATGGCGCACACTTGAAAGTGCTCTACATGATGTTGGCATTGAAAATGAACGTCTAAAGGAGAAGGTCACTGACTTAGAGAGGGTACTAGATGTGAATGAGAAACAACTGAGAGAGATCCAGATCAAGGAAGACTGGCTTACTAAGGAACTGTTTAATGCTTCCTTGTTGGGAGCAGAAAATAAATGCTTAAAGGATAACATTACATCCTTGGATGTGAAATTGGAGGAAAACAAACAAAAAATTGAAGGACTGAAAAATAAAGATAGCGATATGGTAAGAAAACTATATAGTAAGGTAATCTAGCATAGAACACCTCAGAATCAGGTGAACATCAAGGGACGAGGGCAAACTAAGGGCAGAAATGAAAGTCAGGTGTGCTTGTCTTCCTCGTCATTGGATGGGACATGAGGACATGTTCTGATAGTGAAAGCAGCTGAGGGATCAAGATTGAAAAATAATGATGAGGTGCGTTTAGCAGCAACTAACGAGCTTAAAAGCAGCTTAAAGAAAATTAGGATAAGGAGGCTTCGGAAGATTAGGGATAATGGTGTGGTATTGGAGATGCAAACAGAAAAGGAGCTACAAGAGGTAAAGGAATGCGAGAGCATTAAACGATTGGGCGTGATTCTCTCGACTCCAAAAGAGCCAGGGTGAAAAATAATATTGTATGATGTGGAAAAAACGATCAACAAGGAAGACCTGTTAGAAGACTTCTACAACAAAAATTTACTAAATATGAACATCTCTTGGGAGGAAATGAAGAGGGAGATATTGGTCCGTTTTTGTAGTATTAATAAAACAAAAACAGGAAATAATTGGGTTCTCCAGGTGTCAAGGCCAATTAGAAGTTATTTGTTACTGCATGGTAGGATTTTCATTGGCTTCATGTCGTATAAGTTCAATGACTTTCATTTAGTTACTTTGTGCTACAATTGTCAGGGATTTGGTCATACAGCCAGAACATGTTATCGCACAGACCCTGTCTGCAGTCACTGTGCAGGAATAGAACACTCCTATACATTCCGTACTCATCAGCGAGAACAACCGATCTGTTCCAATTTTAAGGCAAAAAATTGAGCTGCAAATCATTCTGTAAGGAGTAAACAGTGTCCAGAATCCTTGAATGCACTTAAGTTGGTCAAAGAAAGAGCACGGCAATTTGATTTTTTTTTTTTTTTTTTTTGGTAGTTGTTGGCGCATAGGCTTCTGTGGCCATAATGCACCTCCCAAGGTTTTTGCAGTACTTTGATCCAAGCCCGAGGCGGGAATCGAACCCGCGACCTTTGGGTTGCCAGGCAGGCAATTTACCCACCCGGCTAGCCCGGTCGGCGGCAATTTGATAACGTTAATGGCAGATATTGATAAGCACTTAATTCTTAATCAAATCTTAATCTACAATGCAAAATCGAATGGTAACCTACATATACTACAGATTAATGCTGAGAGATCAAAATCGGTGGCTGATGAAATTAGACTAGGGTGCAGCAGAGAGAATATTGATATAGCCTGCATACAGGAACCATACTTAGTGAAAGGTGAGCCTACAGGATATCCACTTTCAGCACGTGTACTCTGTGCAGATGAACCAGACTTCAGAGCTGCAATTGTAGTGTTTAATGAGGACATAGTTATTACTGTTATAAATTCGTTGTGCTCTTCACAGATGGTGTGCATAGGGGTAGAATCAGATCATGCGTCATTCTATCTATGTTGTATGTATTGTCATCACTCAACAGACATTAATTTCTACATCAGGTACATGGAACTGGTTCAAAATCGCTTGGGTAGTAATTCAGTAATATTTCCGATGGATTCTAACGCAAGATCAGAATCGTGGTTTGATAGAATTACAAATGATCGTGGTCGTTAACTAGATGAATTCTTGGCTTGTTGTGGATTGTTTATACAAAATCTATCAAATTCAGATAGTACTTTCTTCACTGTTAATGGAGAATCAAATATTGACTTGACAATATGTAACGTAAGGACAGCTGGTATCGTGGACGATTGGCGATTAAGATCAGACTGGGTCTGCTCTGATCATTGGGCCATTGTATTTTCTGTCAGGGACATAACAAAACTAACTCCGTCTCAAAACAGTTATGACAATTTGCTATCGAAAATGCAAAGTGGAACAGGTTTGACGAATATATTCATGTACGACTTGGGAATCTGGGTATTTGGGCATTCAGTCAGATGTCTGGAGAGAATGCAGTGGAGTTACTTCAGCGCTCTCTCTTTGAGGCTTCCAGCATATCTATGAAGCAAAAGAACTATAATAGGATTCCAGTTAAATGGTGGTCTGGTGAGTTAAGCCAACTTCGGAAGCAGGTTCATAAAGCGCGGAAAAGGTACCAAAGAAGTAAGCGTAACAATGGGGAGGAGGAAGTTAACGTACTTAAAGTAGAGTATCAGAGGATACGGAGTGCATACGTGCGTATGATATCTAAATCAAAATTAACTGCCTGGAGAACGTTAAGATCTTCACGCACCGTACAGTGACTGTTAAGTCGTCAGTTGAATCTATTGTATGAGAGGGGACCAGGGGATGCCCACAAGGATCGGTTTTTGGACCACTAATGTAGAACCTCGCTTTGGAGGACTGGTTGCGTAGGGACTTCGAGCATACAGAGATGGTGGCATATGCCGATGATCGTGTGTTGCTTATTGAAGGAAATACATGGATGCAACTAGAAACCAGGTCACAGCAGGTTTTGTTTGAACTTAATAACTGTCGTAGGTTATATAAACTTACTGTATCAGGAACCAAAACAAGGACAATGGTCTTTAAGGATCAATTTTCGAGTAGAAGACCCCCGGTTGTTAGAATGAATGGGTCGAGCCTAAAATCGGCAAGGCAATTAAAATATCTAGGCATTATGTTTGACGGATCTTTGACTTTCAACTCACATGTTACTTATCTATCAGAAAAGGTGAGGCAATTTATTTGGACGATTACTCGAATCACTAGAGTTGGCTGGGGAATAAAAGGTAAGGCGCTGAACTTGCTATATGAATACGTATTTATCCCCATGGTAACGTATGGTACACCAATTTGGTTTGAACGTGTAAGTGGAAAAGTATTTACTAGAAAGCTCAGTTCCATTCAAAGAGTAATGCTCCTTAGGATGTGCATGGCATGCAGAACTGTGTTGATCTGCATTTATTGTATTGTGCATTGGCTTACTCCATCCGCTGTGGCATTCCCTGTTCTTTTCTGAATATACAGGTGGACATTTTGGCAGATCCAAGGAAGGAAAGGACAAGAATCTGGGATGCTTTGGTAAAAGTCTGGCAAGAGCGTTGGAGTGTTTGTGATAATGGGCAGATTACACAAACATTTTTCCCAGATTTAAGAAATGCAGCCTCGATAAAATTCAAATGGTTTGCCCCAAACTTACAAGCTATGTTCTTATTAACTAGTCATGGTTCGATTAATGCAAAGTTGCATGATTTAGGAATTAATGAAAGATCTAGTTGCCATTGTGGCGAAAGGAAATCTCGGGTTAGTAATCTAAATCTTATGGCAGAAGGCTGCGAGACAATTCTGGTTGATAAACAGGAGAATTGCTTGGCTTTCCAAGTCTTTGCAACTGCAATATTTCTTAGGCGGAAGACTCTTCTGCATCTGGAAGCCTTGGATTTGTAATGCGCTATAGTGTATGCCGAATTACATAGAATTCTGTGAAATCGTGGAGGCTTGAGTCTGCTATATCCACTGCAACTCCAGCTCCTTGTGCTGGCATTTCTGTTCTCGGCAGCTCCTGGCGCTGCTGGCTTTCCAACAAACTGTGAACAGATGCAGATCTTTCCAATGAAGTTTGGTCTTTGTCTGAAATTTAATCATATGTATATTTTATTTTTTATGTAATTTGATTATTTTTCAATTTGTTCATATCAATCTTTTTTGGTCATGGCAGGTTTTTTCCCCCCCTGTACTTGGGCAAACAGGACAGGGAGTATATAAGAGTACTGCTAAATTATGTATAACTGACAGCGGGGTTGCCATTGGTTAGCTGGGACCGCTTTAAGTAATAAATATCAATGTACTACCTAGACAAAGGTACCCCAGAGACTTTTCTTGGGTACCTTTGTCTGTTTCCTAACCAGCAACAGAAATGTGGAAAAGAAGAGGATACAAACTCACGTGCAGCACGCATGGCAGGAAAGTTGGAACAACTCTCAAAAGGAAGAGATCACAAAGACGTTTCTACCCAATATTGAACAAAACTACCCAAACTCACCAAACTGGTTCTCCCCAGGTCTACAGGTAACTTACCTCTTAACTGGACACGGAGCGATTAATGCCAAACTGTCTCTACTTGGAATCCAGGTTGATTCAACTTGCACTTGCGGGGGGCTGGAGAGCTGGCAGTACCTCATGTATGACTGCAGGCTCTATGAAGACCTACGTGGTGTTTTACTCACCAGGATCCACTACTTACCACAGGGACAAGAACATCACCTTCTAGACACGAAGGAGGAGTATCAAGCCTTCTTGGATTACGCATAGGCACTGTTCGCGAGGAGGAGAAACCAAATCGCCGCAGTCCACAACCCACCTACTATTATAACCAAAGAACATCTGTTCTTCAGCTCGCTTGGACTGGGACACCAGAAATGATCCACCACCAAGAATTAGAAAACTCAGGAAACAAACCATACCAAACTAGACTAACATGGACGGGACCCATATCCCATGAATGACAAATGGAGATGACTACCAAACTTAGACACCCCACCAGCTGGATCTATGTGAACAAGACACATTCCTGAGAACTGGAAGGCTTAGGAAATAAACCACTCTAAGGTAAAGGACTAACATGGACGGGACCCCGGTCCCACGGATGACAACTCGGACATGACACCAGATTGGACACCACCAGCAGGGTCATTATATAGTTTTCCTGCAGACGCCTGTTGGCAACCGCACCGGGCTCCCTTGCCTGGTTGCCGACCGGGCTAGCCGAGTGGGTAAAGTACCTGCCTGGCAACCCAAAGGTCGCGGGTTCGATTCCCGCCTCGGGCTTGGATCAAAGTACTGCAAAAACCTTGGGAGGTGCAATATGGCCACAGAAGCCGATGCGCCAACAACTACCAAATCAAAAAAAAAAAAAAAAAAAAAATCCCTTGCCTGGTGCCTTTCCACCCCTCCCCCTGCGCCGGTGGTGGGACGGTCCCACCGGCGCCTCCTACTTTCTCCAGAAGTCAGTGAGGCAGGCATGGGCCTACACTATCATCCCCATATTTCTACCTTAACCCCCCCAGCCTTCAGTTCCCACCCACTCTATCTTTATGCCAGTAAATGTCCCACACACAAAAACTTAATTATGTCAAAATTACCATTCGCCCATTTTTTCGGCCTTTATTATGCAAGTGTTATTCCCTCACGTAACGATCATCAAAACCGACGATGATGGATATATATGGATCTGTCTGTACGTATGTGCATATAAAAGAGCGAGCTCGTTTTTTTTTTTTTTTTTTTTAGGTTCTAGCCACTGAAATCTCAGGAAATTAGGTGGCAGGACCTGCCAGAGTGAAACTAAAACTACTGGGTTCCTGGTCTGCCTCCACGGCGCGAAGGTTGGGCAACGTTGGGCATCAGCCGGGGTCCAGCGGCTAAACGACCAGATGAACAACGGTACATGACACTATACATGTACAATATCCATACAATTTTAAACCTCTGACATTTCCAGCAAACTGGTACACCCACAGTGAAAACTACACAGAGATGGGGGAAACCCCTGGTGCCGTCTGACACTAAATACACCTTACATCTTATACCTATTACATTAGGGTCGTTACCCGGAAAGTTAATTCAGTTGTGTGTTGTCTTTAAATTGCGGGTGTTCTCTGGTCGATTTGCCTGTTTTGCTGGACGAAAAAACCCCACTTTCTTGGGAAGCAACCTTGCTATCTACTCCTAAGACTGAGTAACTCAGCCATGGAGTGAAAAAAGCCCATAAAAGTTCCTCGCGTCACTGACGGGATGCGAACCCGGGCCTTTTACACCCGGTGACAGTGACGATACCACTGTGCTATCTGCGCAGACGGAAGGAGTGGGAGACAGAAACGGACTGGTTCAAAAATTCTTACCGGGGTAAACAAATAGAATGCATCGGCGGTCAGAGTGTAATAATGAAAATCACACCAGCTTCCATTGGCTTCCAGCCTTCAGCCCACCGGGATTTCCCTGGTAAGCCTTATGGCCAGTCCGCCTCTGGTGGAGAACCGTAATTAAAACTACTGAGTTCCAATTCCCCCAATAATGCGAAGAATATTTAGGCCTTTTTCAAAACATAATGAGAGTAAAGCAATCGCGGGTGGGGGGCGAATATATTTCTCTCCCTCACTCAGATTTTTCATCGGATTGCAAATCACAAACTTGTATTCCGAAGAATACAAGCAATTACAGACACAATATACTGAATGCTCATAGCCTTAGCTGCTTTGATTTAAAATGCACATATTCTGTCATTTGTTTTTCATTTCTGTTTACCGAGGTGGACTATCTTCTCCGTGGTAATACACTGAAAGGATAGAATTCATGGGACAACTGGTTCCTGGGCGTCGCGATGCTGTCACCCCTCTCGCTAGTGTACTAAGTGTACTAACCCACGGCTTGGCAGGTATATAGGTACACTGCATCACTGCATTCACGTAATTCGTTGTCAGAATGGATAAACGTCGTGAGTTAACCGTCTTTGAAAGAGGGATGACAGTGCGTGCTCGACGCATGGGTCACTGTCGCAGAGGTGGTACAGAAATTGCACTGTCCCCATTCAACAGTATCAAGAGTGTATCGGGAATACGCCATTTCCGGAATAACATCTCATTGTGGACAGCGCTGTGGGCGGAGAAAGGTGGTGGATGAACGTGGCCGTTGACTCTGTCTCGCATTGTTTCAGCCAACCGGAGAGCGACAGTGGCACAAATCACCACCGACTTCAACGACAGAGGTGCCAGAAACGTCTTCACCAAGACCATCAGGCGATCATTAACCGCAATAGGTTATGGGAGCGGCCGGCCTACCAGCATCCTATTCCTAACACCACGACACAGGACTCTACGCCTCTCAACTTGGCGAAAGAACATCGGCACTGAACCTTGGAAGATTGGAAACGGGTCTCCTGGTCCGATGAGTCTTGTTTTCAGTTATTTCGAAATGATGGGAGGGTGCGTATCTGGCGGAAACCGCCCCTAAGCTTTGCACTCATCATTTCAACAAGGAACTGTTCAGGCAGGTGGACGGTAGGTAATGGTCTGGGGCGCGTTCAACTGGCACACCCTTTGGAGCATCTTTGGGACTCTATGCAAAGTTTCGTTCGAGCTTTGGATCCTCCACCCAGGAATTCGAAGGAATTATGGACAGGGGTGCTACGTTTAGACGCATCTCTGAATGGTCCAGGTTACGAGTCTATCCTTGCAGACCATCTGCATCCCTTCATGGTCATCGTGCACCCAAAGGGCAATGGACTCTTTCAGCAGCACAATGCGCCTCCCCCAGAGCCGTGGGGACTACAATATGGTTCGAAGAGCATTCCACAGATTTTTTCACCATGGAATGGCTTTCCCGTTCACCGGACATGAACCCTGTGGAGCATCTTTGGGATGCTGTGCAAAGGTTCGTTCGAGCTTTGGATCCTCCACCCAGGAATGCGACAGAATTATGGACAGAAGTGCAACAAGCATGGAAGAAATATCTGTGGAACGCTTTCGTGGACTAGTGGACTCAATGCCTTGCAGTGTTACTGCCCTTATCCGGGCGAAAGGTGGGCCTACCCGTTACTAGGTAAGTATCCCATGATTTCTGTTCATTTGGTGTACATGTTGAAGGGGCGCGCCGTATGGCTTATGGTCATTGTCCGCCTACCTTCAAAAAGCCAGAGGTGCCCACTGTGCTATCCGCGAGGAACCCGATATGAAAAACCTGCACCACTTTTCGTGATGACTTTGATTTTTTGAAATCAGTGCACAAATTGATTTATTTTGTTTGCTTGAAAAACCATCAAAATACAACTGAAAAAAAAATAAAGAAAGAAAGAAATAATAATAAAATAAAATAATTGAGCAAGAAATTTGAAACAATGCGATATATCAGGATTTAGAGTTATATTATAATAAAGTTATTTTGCCTGTTGTAATTTAATATTAAAGGTTCATTTCGTTTCAATGGCCACAACATCGGGAAAAAATGATTATTTTATGAGAACATCCAATGGCGCTTTCTATATTTGTCTCGCAGATATGTCAGTGTGTATGCAATGCCGCTAGTTGGCGTGTAGATGTCTGTCGTGGTGTTTTATCGGAATAAATTGTGAATTCGTGAAGCATTTCAATGTTGTTTTTGGCTTTATATTAAGTAAAATATAGAAATCATTCATTGGGCGGTTTTGTTTTTAAGTTCTTGGAGCTCTACGGGTGAAAATGTCGAACTCTGGAGGAAAATTTCGCATGAATGAAGGCGACTGGGTTTGCGCCGACCCTCAGTGAGTAACACTAAAGCCTAACCCGAAATGCTTTTGTAGTAGTCCAGAAATAGTAAAACTTAATTTCATGTTTTTTATTATTGCTTTTTATAATTCGTGGCAGTTCTTAAATGCTTATAGTTGATATTTCGTCGTAGTTATTTTTTAGTTTAATCACCAATCGTGTTTTTTCAGTTTCCAATAGCTGAAGTTCATTTGCCTTTCGTTCCCTTCCCCCACCAGAAGTGTTGGGTAAATGCCAAGCTCCTGATGTACAATTGCCCATGTATCAGTTACACAAACAATATAGTCATTAACTAAGATAAGAGCATAATTTTTATTTTAAGTTTGATTACTAAGAATGAGAAAACAAAACATTATTTTCGTTAAAAACAATTATTTTTATTATTACTAATTCATCAGTTGCCCTTGTAGGTAATCCCAACACTACAAAGTAGTGTTCCCATAATGGAAGTTGGCCAGCTCTGCAAGGTAGAGAGACTGTCAGATTTGTTATACATTTGACTCATACAGATAGCTATCATATTGTTTCTCTGTTCAAAGTATGTAATGACATTTAAGATATAAGTGAATGCTACATTATTTGGTGACAGTTGAACCAATCAAGATTTTATTTGTTGTTAATAAATTTCTTTTTGAAAGTCTCTTTTTATGGATGTAAGCTCAGCATTGGCTTCTTAATCCAATCCAATAAAGCAATTAAAAGTCACTTTTAACAGAAAATAAATAAAAGCACCGAAAGAGAATAAAAAACTGGTACAATAACTGCTAACATAGCTGAAACATTGCTGTGCATAAAGGGATGATTCAGTGGGAGAAGACAGAGTTGTAATCATTGGACACTGCTCTTCATAGACTGTTAGTGGAGTCCATAAAGATTTGGTGTTGAGACCATTGTTGTTTTCTATATTTATCATATTGATGAAAGTATATCAGGCTTAATGTCCAAGTTTGCAGATGATACAAGGGTTGGCAGAGTTGTTATTGACAGTAATCATGGTAAGTTGCTGCAACAGGATCTAGAAAAGTTGGGCAGATGGGCCGAGAGGGGGCAACTGAAGTTTAACATTGACAAATGCAAAATACTGCAACCCCAGAGTAATGTACCAACTGTGCAGTACACTCATGGTAATGGACAATACCTGGGGGGTAATTGTACAATCAGATATGTAGTTTTCAGAGCAGTGCAGACAGGGTGCCAGAGCAGCTCATGGGGTCTTGTCGATGATTTACAGGAATTTTTTTAGCAGGGATAAGGAAGTGATTATCCTCTTGTATAAGGCAACGGTCAGGCTGCACCTTCAGTACTGCATACAGGTCTGGAGGCCTCATTTTAGGAAGAATGTAGAGCTGCTGGAATGAGTACAGGGAAGGGCAATGAGATTGGTGAGGTGGAACAAAGGCATGCTCTTACCAAGAAAGGCTTTAGTTCTGCAAATTATAGCATCTGGAGATTTCGCACCTGTGAGGTGGATTGAGGTGTATCTGAAGTTTAACATTGACAAATGCAAAATAAGGTCTCAATGTAATTGTGCAGTTATATATGAAGTTTTCTGAGCAGTGCAGTCTGCAGAGCAGTTCATGGGGTCTTGTCAATAATATGCAGGAATTTGTTAGCAGGGATAAGGTGATTATCCCCTTGTCAGGCCACACCTTGAGTACTGCATACAGGTCTGGAGGCCTAATTTTAGGAAAGATGTAGAGCTGCTGGAATGAGTACTGAGAATTGCAACAAGATTGGTGAGGGGAGGAAAGGGCTACTCTTACCAAGTAAGGCTTAAGTTCTTCAAATTGCAGTGTCTGGAGACTAGGTGCCTGTGAGCAATCTGATTGAGGCTTTGAATGGTTTGGGTAAGCTCAATGCTGATGGGATTCTTCCTCTTGCTCAAATTATGCACTTTGAGCGAGCATGCATTCAAATTGAGGAAAGACAGTTGCAGAATAGATATGCAGAAATTTGCTTTTAGCCAGTGAGTGGTTTATTGCTGGAACAAACTTCCATCTGTTGTTGGAAGTCAATAGCTTAAATTGATTCAGAGAACTGGATGAACTTTTGGAGTGAATGGATATGTGAAATAGGACCCTTTATTTTGGGTGATGATGTGCAAGCTTGCTTTCTTGCATCATGCCACCACTAATGCTAATGTCTAAACGTAGCAGATTTGTCAGTGTAATAAGTCGTTTTTTTCCCTTTTTGTTTCAATTTTAGAAACAAATTAAAATATTTGTTTATCACCATATTTAGGTCACTGATTACATGCAACAGTCAAAATAATGTGCTACCTCTTTGGATTACACTGGAAATGTGGATGTCTTATGTGTAAAAACCATTCATTAACAACAGAGCAGTATTGTACATACTGACATTAATACTGTAACTAGTCGTAGCTGCTTCCTCCAAAAAACATATCCGAAACTTCGCGTAGAGGTTTTTGTAAACTGAGAAATGGCCAGTTGGATTTATCAGTTTATCATGATGTTATTACTAATAAATTGATGGATTGCAATAGGATCATTGATGAAGAAATGGAAATACAAAGATGATGCATTGAAGCAATATTAGTAGTAGCGAAATGATACCAGATTATACAGCATCAGCAAAAAAAAAAAAATGCTCATCCTGTTTGTCCAGTCGTTTAAATTTATTCAAACCGTCCATTTCCACAACACCATGTGGAAGTTTATTCTAATAATTATTAATCTCTAACCGTAATGAATTTTTTAACATCTGCCCTGCAATTTTCCAATTTCAATTTATGCTCCCTTGTGATGTGTATTCAAGAAAGAATCAGAATACCATCCACATTTAGTTTACTCAACCCAATTAAAATCTGAAACACTTTAGTCAGGCCTCCCTCATAGCTCCCCAGTTTTCAAGTGATGCAATTTGCAGAACTTTTTTTTTATGAAAACCCCAAACATTGTTATAGGGCCTCTTATATATCTTCTCAAACTCCAACTTCTGTCTTGGAGTTCAACAGTGAGTGGATGCCAATTAGTTGTGGAACATATTGTGACGAAAGCTTTCCCGGATTCAGATGTTTTGCATATAAATCTCTATGGTGTGAGATAGTTAGCATTAGTAGAGGCATTTGATACAAGAAAGCAAGCTTATGCAGCATCAGCCAAAAAAAAAAAAAAAAAAAACCACTTCCACTTCACCCCTCTGTTCTTTCAAAATACCTGTCCAGCTGAGCCTTAAACTTATTTAGGCTATCAACCTCCACTACACGGGATGGAAGTCTGTTCCACCAACTAACCACCCGCTGGCTAAAGGCAAATTTCCGCACGTCTATCCTACATCTGTCTTTCCTCAATTTGAATTTATGCCCTCTCAGGTGATTTTTCTGAGCTAGAGGAAGAATCCCATCAGCATTGAGCATGCTTAAACCATTCAAGGCTTTATACACCTCTATCAGATCACCTCGCTGGTGCCTAGTCTCCAGACACTGTAATTTGCAAACTTTAAGCCTTTCTTCGTAAGAGCACCCCTTTGTTCCATTCACTAATCTTGTTGCCCTTCTCTGTACTCGTTCCAGCAGCTCTACATCCTTCTTGAAATGAGGCCTCCAGACCTGTATACAGTACTCTAGGTGTGGCCTGACCATTGCCTTATACAATGGAATAATCACCTCCTTACCCTGCTGGAAAAATTCCTGTATATCATTGACAATACTCCATGAGCTACTCTTGCAGCCCGTCTGCACTGCTCAGAGAACTTCATATCTGCCTGCACAACCACCCCCAAGTCCCTTTCATTCTCTACCACTGTCAGTGTAGTACCACAGAGTTGATACGTTGCTCTGGGGTTGCTGTTTCCCATGTGTAGTACTTTACATTTGTCAATGTTAAACTTCATTTGCCACCTCTCAGCCCATCTGCTCAACCTTTCCAGATCCTGTTGCAGCAGCAGCATAGTGTCAGTAGTGTCCTTGACAACCCTGCCAACCTTTGTATCGTCTGCAAACTTGGACATTAAGCTTGATATACCATCATCAATATCATTTATAAATACAGAAAACAATAATGGACCCAACACTGAGCCCTGAGGGACTCCACTAATGACATTAGTCCACGACGAGCAGTGTCCATTGATTACCACTCTGTCTTCTCCCCCTCAACCACCCCTTTATCCATAGCAGCAATTTGCCTCCAATGTCACACTGCTCCCATTTGTGTAGCAGTCTTCCATGTGCAACAGTATCAAAAGCCTTTCTAAGATCCAAGTATATAATATCAAAGTTATTCCCTGCATCCAGTTCTTTTGTGACTGCATCATAGTATCCAATCAAATTGGTCAGGCAAGACTTCCCCTTAACAAAACCATGCTGTGTCTTGAGCTATAACTGAAGTCTTGTCTAAATGATCCTGCAGTGCTTCTTTAACCAGTGCCTCCATTAATTTTCCTGGAACAGAAGTTAAGCTCACAGGTCTATAATTACTTGTGTCAGCCTTTGATCCTCCTTTGTGAATTGGGGTCACATTTGCACTTTTCCAGTCTATGGGTACCTCCCCTGAGTCCAAGGAAGCTCTCATAATTATGGCTAATGGTTTGCTTACTTCCTTTGCTGCCTCCTTTAATATAACTGGATAGATCCCATCCACCCCGGTGTCTTTCTTGTGTTTATCTTCAGCAGTTTCTCCTCCACTTTACTCCCAGTTATTTCAAGATTCTGTAGCTTACTGCTAGAATTGAATACACCTCTGGCATTCTCCTCGCTGAATAACTCCTCATGTGTGAATGTCGATGCAAAATATTCATTTAGTTTGTTAGCTACCTGAGCAGGATCATCAACAGTTGACCCATCAATATCAAGTGGACCAATCTGATTCATCCCCTTCCTTCTAGAGTTTACATAAGTAAAGAACTCTTTGCTGTTTTTCTTTGCATCCCTTGCCAAGGATTTCTCGTAATCTGCCTTCGCCTGCCTAACCTCCTTTGTAACTTGGTTGCATATCAACTTGTATCTATCATAGGCTTCTGTGTCATGTGTTAATTTGTAAGTATCCCATGCATTTTTCTTCTCTGCCATATGCCTCATTAGTTCATCTGACATCCATTTTGGCCTAAACCTTGAACAATATTTCTTAGTTGGTATGTAAAGCCTAGTAGCTTCCAAGATAAGTTCTTTGAATGCTTCCCATTTTGAATTTGCTGTTGGTAACATCATCAGTTGGTCCCACTGTATAGAATTTAAATACTGTCTCAGTCCATCATAGTCGCCTTTATGAAAGCAATAACCCTTCCCTTTACCCCTAATGGTAGTTACCTCTTTGAGTAGATCCCACTTCAGCACACTGTGATCACTGCCACCTAGTGGTTCATTTATCTGCAGATTCTTAATGCATGAAGAATCACTGCTGATAATCAAATCAAGAGTATTACTCCCTCTAGTTGCCTCCCGAACATGCTGATGTAGAAAACAATCATCCAATAAATCCACAAAAGCCCTGCTAGTGTGTGAGTGACCAGCCCCCAAATTCCAGTCAATATCTGGGAAATTAAAATCTCCCATTATAAGACTCTCTGATTTACTGGCCCACTCTATTTCCCTGTACAGTTTCTTATTATACTCATCGGAGTCATTAGGCCTATAGCACACTCCTACTCTCAATTTTGATCTCCCAATGCTTATGTCACACCAAACTGACTCAATACTGCACTGTCCAGCGATGTCGACTGGCTTCACTTCCTTGGTTTTTATGTGTTTCTTAACTAATAGCATAACCCCTCCCCCCTTCCTATCCTGTCTATCCTTTCTGTAGACTTTGTACTCCCCAAATTCCAGTTCTGCATCCCTTATTTCTGTGTGACACCACGTCTCTGATATCCCAACAATATCTGCCTTTGATGTTTTGAGTAATATCTCAAATTCATCAAATTTATTTACTAAGTTGGAAGCAAAGGTATGAGAGTGAGAGTAATCTACAGGCCAGGTGATTGTAAAGATTATGATGAGAGCCTCTACTTTCAAATGGAATGAGCAAGTAAGCTTGAATGTCCTAATATGGGTAATTTTAATTTGCATCTAATTGATTGGAACCAATGGGAAGGAAACTCTACGTGCTCCCTTGTGATGTGATAATTTTTAAATTATCACATCACATCATTCAAATTTTTAAATGAGCTAAATGATTGTTATTTGTATCAACATTTCAGGGGAAAGTACTAGGGAAAAGCATATTGTAGACCTGATTCATCACCCACGAACCAGATGACATAATAGGGCTGACAGTACAGAAACCAGTAGCAGGAAGTGATCATGGAGTTCTATGGTGGACAATGAAGAGAGAGGTAGCAGTAGTTAAAGGCAAAGGAATGGGTTATAATTTCAGGAAAGTAAATTACGATGGCTTAATTAGGTGCTACATGGCCTCTATTAACTGGGTAGATATCTCACAGAGAGTGAATACAATTGAATTATGGCATACCTTAAAAAAAAAAATTAATCACAGAAGCCTTGAATGCATATGTACAATTAAAAAAAATACTACACGAGGAGGATTCCAAGTTGGATAAATAATTCATCATTATTCATCCAATTTGATGAACTTTTTGCCAGATTACTTGAGCAGAAAAAGGCAGCATGGAAAAGTTAGAGAAATAAAAAGTACTGAAGCCTATAACAGCTACAAATTGATCTGTAATAGTGACACTTAAAAGGGTTAGGCTGGCAAGGGTAGATTTTGAGAAATCGCTGGCAGAGACAGCAAAGAGTGGGGATAAGGAATTCTTCACATATATAAAAGCAAAGAAGAGAAAAACAAACCAGATCAGACCCTTATGTAATGGCCGTGGGATAGTATTAGATACCTCACGAACAATACGAAGGTTGGCAGGGTTGTTAATGACATTAATGTCAGTAAACTGCTGCAACAGGATCTAGAGAAGTTGAGCAGGTGAGCTGAGAGGTGGCAAATGAAGTTGAACATTGACAAATGTAAAATACTACATATGGGAAGCAGTAATCCCAGAGTAACGTATCAACTCTGTGGTACCACACTGACAGTGGTAGAGAATGAAAAGCACCTGGGGATAATTGTGCAGGCAGATAGGAAGTTTTCTGAGCAGTGCAGACGGTCTGCAGGAGTAGCTCATGGTGTCTTGTCAATGATATACAGGAATTTTTTCTAGCAAAGATAAGGAGGTGATTATGTCCTTGTATAAGACAATAGTCAGGCCACACCTTGAGTACTGTATACAGGTCTGGAGGCCTCATTTTAAGAAGGATGTAGAGCTGTTGGAATGAGTACAGAGAAGGGCAACAAGATTAGTGAACAGAACAAAGGATTACTCTTACGAAGAAAGGCTTAAGTTTTGCAAATTAGTGTCTGGAGACTAGGCACTTGTGAGGTGATCTGATTGAGGTGTATAAAGCCTTGAATGGTTTGAGCATGCTTAATGCTGATGGGATTCTTCCTCTTGCTCAGAATAATCACCTGAGAGGGCATAAATTCAAATTGAGGAAAGACTGTTGTAGGATA
Organism: Mastigoproctus giganteus; assembly: GCF_048544385.1. Classification (NCBI taxonomy): domain Eukaryota; kingdom Metazoa; phylum Arthropoda; class Arachnida; order Uropygi; family Thelyphonidae; genus Mastigoproctus; species Mastigoproctus giganteus. The sequence continues at coordinate 119,690,803 of NC_143588.1, forward strand.
GATGTGCAGAAGTTTGCCTTTAGCCAGTGAGTGATTGATTGCTGGAACAAACTTCCATCTGTCGTTGTAGAAGTTGATAGTTTAAATAGATTCAAGGCAGAACTTGACAAACATTTGGAGCGAGGGGATGGGTGAAATAAGAGGTTTTTTTTTTTTTTTTTTGGCTGATGCTATATAAGCTTGCTTTTTTGCATCATGTGCCCTTGCTATTCTAGTTGCGATCCTGGCACATGCACGCGAAGGACCATGAATCTGAGATGGGGTAGGGCCGGCATACATTAACTGAATTTTGATGTAATTTCATTTCAAGTGTCTCCGAAATTAATAGTTTGGTGTAATCATGTTGGATGCTGAGAATTTTTGCTTCGTTGAATAGAAAGGTATGGTCTTCACTGATCGCACAGAATGCAAGTTCTGATGCCGAGGAGCGGGATGAGAGGACAGATGTTGAATGTTGTCTCATTCTCGTAGTGAGTGTACGAGTGATCCCTGGTATGAGGAGTTGCAAGATACCGTGTAGACTGTCATTTAATTGGAATGTGGATGCGGATTGAATTTCGTGTTCTTTTAGGTCAGCATATAGTTTCATTGTGGGTTTGGCTATGATTTTGAATTGTGTGTCTTTGAAAATACTATTTAGTTGTTTGAACCATTGTTCAATATATGGTAAAGCAATAAAATATTTTTTTTGTTATTATAGTTGATAGCAGGAGAGGTATTACATAATCTGTTTATTGCTTGTATCCTTATTTTGTTTATAATGGGTAGGAGGTGACCTCAAATTTGAAATCTGTTTTGTAGTGTTTGTATTTCTGTGTTTAGGGCTGATTCAGATGTTGAGTATTTGTAGGCATTAAGAAATTGGTTAAGGATGATGGATCTTTTATAGGTAAAGGGGTGGTAGCTGTTATAATGAGGCAGCATTCCAGTGTTGGTGGCCTTTCTGTATATGCTGAATTGGATTTTATTCATAACGCATGTGAGGGTGAAATTTAAAAAATGTAATGATTTTGTTTGTGTTTTCGGATTATAGAGTGAAGCTTAATCTTGCAAGGATATGTTTTGTAGGATGTCCTGTGTGGTCTCCACATCTGTGATGCAAAGTATATCATCCAGATATCTACCATAGTAGGTGATCCGCGGAAGAAAGGGAGTTAAATGTATTGTTTCGATATTGGTAAGGTATATTTCTGCAAGTAAACCACTTAGGTTTAATCCCATGGGTAAGCCATAAACTTGTTTTGAAGACTTTACCTGGGAAGGTGATATAATTGGTTTCAGTTAAGTTTTATCAGCTCGAATATAGCAGTAATCAGGAGTTTTGTATGATTAATTGGTAGGGAGTCTTTGTTTAGCATGTCCCAGACAATGTCCAGGGTGTATGCGATGTTCACGTTGGTATATAGAGAGGTGACATCTAGGGAAAATAGGTTGTCATTATCCTTAAGTGTTTTATCTTTTAGGATGTTAAATAGCAAATCGTAATTTTTTTATTCCAAATTTTATGATTTTTCTGAACGGTTTGACTATATTATATATGTGGGAAGCTAACACTGAGTGCAGAATGTTTGTATGAAATGATGGGACAAATGAGGAAACCTGTCTTATGTAGTTTTACCTGGTCAAAAAGTGTGGGTATATTGTACGTCCTAGCTTTTAATTGTTTTAACTGGGCCATCGTAATGTAATTGTTTTTTTGGTATGTCATTAAATTCTTATTATATTGGTTGACTAAATTGGAAAAAAAGGTCCGGATTGACTTCTTGGTAAGTGGACGTATCAGATACTATGAAATTTAACTTGTTGATATAATCTTGCTTGTCTAAAACTACAACTGTATCGCCTTTGTCTGATTTTTGCATCAACGTAGTGCTGAGGTTTCTTTACTATTTTTGCATCACTTCAGCGTAGTGCTGAGGTTTCTTTACTATTTAATTTGGGGAGGTGCGGGCTTTTAGGGTTGTTCACTACTTGGTTTATCTGAGCGGGACGTTCCGAAGTGCAAATTCGACGTCTATAAGAAGTTTTCTTCGGCAAATTGCAGGGAGGGGGTAGATTATTGTTTAGCCTTTGGACAGAAGCAAAATTTGGTCACTGATTAGGGATTTTTGAGAGATTAGTGACATGTGGCTGGAAGTGACATGTGTCACAAGTTGAGTGGTGCTTCGGTGTAATTAGCGTATGGAATGCCAGGTATCTGGGATGGCCTTATTAGTTTATTTCTGTGACGGTCTCTAATTTCCAAGCTAGTGCTTCGCAATGAAAATTTATAGTGGTTTTCAAGGTTGACCAATCGTTAGGGTGAAGGTATTTTCTTAATTTATTGCGGATGTGTTTGACTTGATGCAGATATTGTTGTTTGATTGAATAACGTGATTTCAGGGCGAGGTTGATGATACTACACGATGTGGTGTAAGCTAGTTTTTTTATGCCCAGTAATTTTGGTTGAATTTAACCATAGCAAATTTCGGGGTAATGTTTTGTTTGAGGCAATAATTTAGGAAAGTTATATGGTGATCCTGGGCTGATTATTTAAGTGTTAATTTGGTATATTTCTGTAGACAAGAAATCTCTTATGCTTGCAGGGTCGAAAAGATGTGGGTGGAGAGTAAACGAAATTTATGGAATTGTCAAAGCAATTTATAGGAAGGTATTTAATTAATGGATAACAGAGCAGCAGTGTCTCAATAAGTTCTACGTTATAAATAAATTAGTTTAAAAATGGAAGAATTACCTCTATGGTGTCTTGCAGAACACTTCGGTGTTGATACTCACCGTAGTTGGATAACTATACAAATCGATTAATTGTATTCCACTCTCTCGTAGACAAGATCAGTGATCCAATGCGCCATGGATTGGGAGCCCATGGACCCCAAGCCTGACCCCAAAATACATCGAACCACCACCCCAATCTTGAGCGAGAGAATACAAAACATCCGTATTTTTAAAACAATTTAACTGCTATGGGACCAAATAGTACATAATGAATATATACTTTTAATACAAAACGTCCATATTTTTAAAACAATTTAACTGCTATGGGACCAAATAGATAAAATGTAATGAATGTATACTTTTAATACAAACTGCCTGTATCTTAAAGTATTAAAAGTATACATTCACTATGTATCTATTTGGTCCCATAGCAGCTAAATTGTTTTAAAAATACGAATGTTTTGTATTCTCTCACTCAAGATTTAGGTGGTGGTTCGATGTATTTTGGGGTCGGGCTTGGAGTCCATGGGTTCCTGATTCCGTTGTGCATTGGATCACTGATCTTGTCTACGAGAGAGTGGAATACAATTAATTGATTTGTATAGGTATCCAACTACGAGAGTATCAGCACCAAAGTGTTCTGCAAGACACCATAGAGGTAATTCTTCCATTTTTAAACTAATTTACTTATAATGTAGAACTTATTGAGATATTGCTGCTCTGTTGTCCATTCACAAGACAATGAATAAACAATAAATGGAAGAACAGAATTAGTCTAAGAAAATTGTTTTATTGAAAAAATTATTACAAATTGTATCATTATGAAAAAAAAAAAATCTGTTTCTTTATATTTTCTACAAACTACAAACACTTAAGCTGTATTACACTATCAGTTCCAAAAGAAAACTATAAAATTGTTATAAAAATGGTAGTTGAAAACTTGTTTTCTGGCTAATCAGTATCTGAAAAAATTCCTGGGTATGGCATCACTGCAGTCAGGTCCTTTATCTTATCAGCTGGTAGTGTTGGAGCCTCTTTTTGAATAAAAGTACATTTCTCATATCTTGAATAGTCTTTCCCTTTTTGAGAATATTTTGAGTAATCCAAGACTCCAAAGTGTTTTTTTTTTATAAAACACTTTGTGGTGAACAGAAGAACAAACTTTAATCACACTTGAGTTTCTGTATGGGAATACCTTTGGGATTAATAAGATCATTACATGCACTAATCAAGTCCAAAAAATTCTTTGGTTGCATTTTAACAGGAACCATAGGATGAACTTCTCTAGCCTCATGAATAACTTTCATAACATCATCTGGAGTTAAGCATTTTTTTTTTTTTTTTTTTTCATGTATTTTTCAATGTGCACAAAGTCTCGGTCACTGTTTAGGAAGCTGTGACCTATAAGGACAAACTTGTGTTGCACTTCTTGAAGCAGCCCCGTACTTTTTATGAATACCATAAGAAAAATCATTGTTTTATTTTTATTCTGCCCGTAGCAGTTACCGGATAATCAAATTTTCATGATGTATCCTTCCTTCATTAACAAGATTAAAAATGCATGAGGCAATTTTGTTGCAAGGAGTAGTACAACATTTCCTTATTTTTTATTTTAACATCTTCTTGCCGGTACCCATCATTGAATCATATACTGGTGTTGTCAGTCCACTGCTTGCTGAATTTTTTGAGAACCTGCTGTGCATTTTGAATGCACAGAAGGTTCTGTGCACATAAGGTTCCCGAAATGTCGCCTTAATGTATAGGAATTTAGTTATTAACTGATTAAACTAACTTAATATTCACATGATATAATTCTACGGAAAATCCATGTAATGTTCTTCTTCCAACTATGTTAGATCTTAGATAATAAATTACACCTTTGTTGAACATATGTTAAGACTTTGAAATAGCTGCCTATTAAAACTTGTGTACAGTATCTTCAATGACCCACAATGAGGACCACAAATACATATTGCTGCAGTTATATAAAACTATAATTAGATCATGATTGGATTATGGATCTCCTGGATATACTTCAGCTAGATGGAGCATTTTTTATTTTATTATTATTTATTTGTTTTTTTGGCAGGTGCAGCATAAGCCATAGGTTTCCTTTCACCACGTGGCCATTGCTAATACTAATGTTGCAGCACCTAAATACAATCCACCATAGTGTTCTCTGCACGTAACTCTAAGAGCTTTTAGAGCTTCATCAGTTTACATTGTATGCAGATGCATCAGAGCCTCCACTACATCTTTAACGAGATTGATGATTATCTAGTAGATAGACTATCTGTCTACTCTGCATGTACACTGAAAATATGCAGTTAGATATCACATCTAAATTGGTCTATTATTCATGAACCACTGAGCAGTTAATTATGATTGCAAGCTGAATAAAAATAAATTAGTAGTATTGCATCTCAGACACTTAAAGTTTGGGAAATATATTTCAGTCATATTTTTACTGTAAACTTAAATTCAGACTCTCCTTGGCTGCTGACTATGCCTTTATCTATTTCTTACCTAATCAAATGGAAGATAAAGGATGAATCCCCATTTGTTATGCAAAAGTTCCACATGCTGTGCAGTGCTGAAAATAAAACAGTAATCAAATTTATATGGATGGATCAAAATAAAACAGCTCAGTAGGTGGTGCATTAGTTTTTCTGGAGCCAACTATATCTGTTCCTCTTGTTTGCAGTACTTTTACTGCAGAACTGTGTCCCTAAACTAGCCTTATATAGTATTAGCAAGTATCAGCTTTTTCCTACCTTCATCTCTACTGACTCTCTTAGTTGTAGCACTGGCTCTACAGAACAATGTTTCTCACACCTATTGATTCAGCATCTTAAGAATCAACTCATATTTTCAAAAAGCATGAAAACAAGTTGAATTATCAGGATTGTGATGTACGCAACTTTCTGTTTATAGAGATTTCTTTTTGTTTTCCCATTAAGCTTGCTGCATGTTGGCTTAGGACAGATCATCCTCCCATCTTCATGGCCCTTTTCTACTTTTTTTGCTGATGGGTCTCCAGTTTACTAGTTTTGGCTATCTGTTTATATGTTTTTCACATTATTTTTTTCAGTTTATATTAATTCATTAATAGGTTGTATTTTACATTGTTTCCCAATTTTCCTCAGGAAACAATGTGAACTTTATTTCTTAACTTTATCTTTTAACTTAATTGCTTAGTGTTTATTAGTTATTTGATGTGGTGTTTTCATTTCTATGGTTTCATTTATTTGTTTTATTTTTGCTGTTGTAGCTCTTGTCTCAGCTGCATATTAGCATTAATAGTGGCATATCATACAAGAAAGCAAATTTATACAGCATCAACCAAAAAAAAAAAAACCACTTCCCATTTCACCTAACCATTCCCTCCAATAGTTTGTGTAGTTTTTCCTTGAATTTATTTAAGCTATCAATTTCCACAACAGATGGAAGTTTGTTCCAGCAATCAACAATCCCCTGGCTGAAGGCAAACATCCACACATCTGTTCTGTAGATTAGTATTAGTATTAGTAACGGCTGCATGGTGCAAGAAAGCCTATGGCTTATGCTGCACCAGCCAAAAAAAAAAAAAAAAAAAAAAAAAAAATCCGAACAAAACAATGATAAAAACAAAAAAAAAAAAATAAATAAATAACTAATTAATAATAATTAATAAATAAAAAAATAAAATAAAAAGGAAATTAAACCTATCATCCTATGCGCTTCCCTTACCCGAACGTACTATCCAGATGACCTTTGAATTTCCCCAAACTGTCGGCCTCTACCACCCATGAAGGCAACTTATTCCAGTAATTTATAACTCGCTGGCTAAAATAAAACTTCCTGTCCAATCTAAACATTTCCCCCCGTAACTTGAATTTATGTCCCCTAGTTCTAGCATCATTTATAATCTTGAAAATTTTGTCCTCATTCATTTTACTGATGCCTCTCAGAGCCTTAAACACCTCAATCAAATCTCCTCTAAGGTGTCTAGTTTCCAAACTCTGCAACCCACATATTCGAAGTCTTTCTTCATAAGGACGCCCTTTTGCCGATCTCACCAGGCGAGTTACCCTTCTTTGCACCCTTTCAAGAAGCTCGATGTCTTTCTTTAGGTGCGGTCTCCTTTAGATGCCCTTCTTCGATTTGAATTTCTGCCCCCCCCCCGTGTGCATAGTCTGAGCATGAGGAAGAATCCCATTGGCATTGAGCTTCACCTCGCAGGTGCCTAGTCTCCAGATGCTGCAGTTTGCAGAACAGAAACCTTTCATGGTAAGAGGGCCTTTGTTCCCCTCAAATTTTGTTGCCTTTATCTGTAATTATTTTAACAAGGGGTTATATTATTTTTTAATTTGAGGTCTCCAGCCTGTATGCAGTACTCGAGATGTGGCGTGACCAGTGCCTTATACAATAGTATAATAACATTCCTATCCTTGCTAGTAAAATTCTTTTATTTTATTCACAAAACTCCACTTTCTGTCTGCACTGCTCAGAGAACTTCTATCTGACTTCATATATGTTATTATAGGTCCTACTGTAGTTCTATATATTTTAACTTTAGCATCTCAATTGATGTGGCCGACCGGGCTAGCCGGGTGGGTAAAGTGCCTGCCTGGCAACCCAAAGGTCGCGGGTTCGATTCCCGCCTCGGGCTTGGATCAAAGTACAGCAGGTCCCCGTTATAACGCGGATTCGCTATAACGCTGTTCTTATATTATAACCCGTATCTGACTATAACTCTGTCACAGATCACTATAACGCTCTTTTACAGATTGCATTTTTGGCATATTTAACGAAATCGTTTCATTTGATGGAGTCGATAGCTTGAAAATGAATAGCAAAACAGCATTAAAACGTTTCCCACGCTAACTTGAGAAATTTTCCCACGCTCAGTGAAATTTTTTCGCACGCTAATTTAATTGCAGTACAGTGACTTGTTACGTAGTTCCGAGATCAACATTTTAAAAAATGATCAAGTATATTGCTTGTAATATTTGCGTTATATACATTTATCCGAAGTCTAGTCATCACTCAGTAGAGTATTAGACATCGTGCGTTACGGAAAGTTTACTTGAACATTGTATCGTAATTAATTCAACCAACGCAGTTACATTTTCGAAGAGCTAATAATGACTGATAGGAATGAAAATGCAACAACGTCTGGGCGCAGTACGAAGACTATAAATGTAAGAAAAAGACTGAATTTGAAAATTAAATTAGACGTTTTGAAGCGAATCGATTCCGGTCAACGACAAGCGGATGTGTGCCATAGGTAAGGGCTGGTAGAATAGATTTAAAATCCAGATTTAAAAGCCTAGTGCAGATCAAGGAGCCGAAACTTTCAAAAAAGAACTTGTTAAAATTATTGAAGAGGGGTATTATGTGTTATACTTCTCAACAAGTTTTTAACATAGATGAAGCAGGACTTTTGTGGAAACGAATGCCTAAAAGAAGTTTCATATTGAAAGAACAAAAAACATGCCAAGTTTCAAAGCGGCGAAGGATCGGTTGACTTTATTGTTGGGTGGTAATGCTGCGGGCCATTTAAAATTAATACCCCTTTTAGTTTATTTGGAAGAGGGCCAAAGTTCAACTCAAAATCCACAATATCAATATCAAGTTTATTTTTCATGATTAAATTCATCCATTAAATTACATCAATTAAATTCATTATTTTAATTGGAATTTTAAGTTTACTTTTGATACGCAAGTAGTTACCACATAATTATACGTATGTAATGCAGAATATTTTATATGTGCAAATATTTGAATATTAAATATTTTGACTGACATTTGTGCATCTTTTCATTACTGTTTATTATTGATTAGGAAATATACTATGGCACCGACCGCAGCTCATAAATACATATGTTACCTTACGGGAAAGCGGCGCTCGCTTAGCGCGGATTCACTTAGCGCTCTGTTTTTCCGGAACGAATGATCAGCGTTAAGCGGGGGTCACCTGTACTGCAAAAACCTTGGGAGGTGCATTATGGCCACAGAAGCCTATGTGCCAACAACTACAAAAAAAAAAAAAAAAAAATCAATTGATGTTTGGATTGTTTCAAATTGTTATTTAACTCTCCTGTTATTCTACTTGCTCTCACTGCTTGTTGTTCTACTTCATGAGTTATTCCTAACTGTTTATCTTTATGGTAAGTAGTTAAATTTTATCTTTTGTTCTGTCATTTTCCCTTCTAATTCTAATTTACATCTGAGTGGTTCTTTTGCTGTTGTTAGGCTCTTTGTATTCCCTATTCATATTTCCATATTAGCTGAAACTGAAGCACTAGATACTGTTTGTTGCCACGCTCTGATTGGAGGAATGAATGGATAATATGGCTAATGCACAGAAATGTTGTTCTTGGTTTAAGCAGTGTGCATATGAGAAAACTGTATATGTGCATATGACATTGGTTCATTCAGTAAATATAGTCACATACTGAGGAGCAATACTAAGAGAATAACAGGATGGTACCCAAGAGAAGCTAGAAGAAAACCTGGAAGACAACGACGGAGAGGGACAGATGAAATTCATGAGTTTGTGGGTAGTAAATGGATGGCCATTGCACAAAATAGAAGGAACTGGAAAGTTGCTGGAGAGGCTTTCATCCTGTAGTGGATTGATAATGGATGATAATGGATTGAAATATACAAATTGAAAATTTATTACTATTTGCTTATATTAATCGCAGGAAAAATGTGAAATATGCATTATTTTTCAGTGTTTTTATTAAAATTCAGAAGGAAATACACAAATGTTTACTGCATACCAGTCTGTGCCATATGTTATTTGTTTATTTTATTAACTCCTTAGCAGGCCTTAAAAGATTATTTCTCTTTGCACATGGGATTACTTTGACCCTATGTGCATACATTTCAAAAATCAGTAAAAAAAATATTCAATATTGTTTACTTTTTGTGATGCTGCCCATATTTTCAATCTTTTCTGAACGCAACTGTGAAATATCCATTTTTCATATAAAACATTTTCAATCAATTTTTCAAATTAAAACTCCCTTTATGGTTATCAGTGAGTGAAATTAAAATTGGAAAACCTACATGCTTCAGTGAATGACAAGACTTCAGTTATAGCTCGGACACAGCATGGATTTGTTAAGGGGAAGTCTTGTCTGACCAATTTGATTGGATACTATGATGTAGTCACTAAGGAACTGGATGCAAAGAATAATTTTGATATCATATATTTGGATCTTAGAAAGGCTTTTGATACTGTTGCATATGAAAGACTGCTACAAAAATTGGAGCAGTGTGGCATTGGAGGCAAATTGCTGCTGTGGATAAAGGGATGGTTGAGTGGGAGAAGACAGAGTGGTAATCAGTGGACACTGCTCATCATGGACTAATGTTATTAGTGGAGGCCCCCAGGGTTCAGTGTTGGGTCCATTGTTGTTTTCTGTATTCATCAATGATATTGACGATAGTATATCAGGTTTAATGTCAAAGTTTGCAGATTATACGAAAGTCAGCAGGGTTGTTAATGACACTAATGACAGTACACTGCTGCGACAGGATCTAGAAAAGTTGAGCAGATGGGCTGAGAGGTGGCAACTGAAGTTTAACATTGACAAATGTAAAGTACTGCATATGGGAAGCAGTAACCCCAGAATAACGTATCAACTGTGTGATATTACACTGACAGTGGTAGAGAGTGAAAAGGACCTGGGGGTAATTGTGCAGGCAGATGAAGTTTTCTGAGCAGTGCAGACAGTCTGCAAGAGTAGCTCATGGTGTCTTGTCAATGATATAGAGGAATTTTTCTAGCAGGGATAAGGAGGTGATTATCCCTCCTTATCCCTTATAAGGGATAAGGAGGGATAATATCCTCCTTATAAGGCAATGGTCAGGTCACAGCTTGAGTACTGTATACAGGTCTGGAGGCCCCATGTTAAGAAGGATGTAGAGCTGTTGGAATGAGTACAGAGAAGGGCAACAAGATTAGTGAATGGAACAAAGGGTTGCTCTTACGAAGAAAGGCTTAAGTTTTGTAAATTACAGTGTCTGGAGACTAGGCATCTGCAGTGTGATCTGATTGAGGTTTATAAAGCCTTGAATGATTTGAGCATGCTCAATGCTGATGGGATTCTTCCTCTTGCTCAGAATAATCGCCTGAGAGGTCATAAATTCAAATTGAGGAAAGACAGTTGTAGGACAGATGTGCAGAAGTTTGCCTTTAGCCAATGGGTGGTTGATTGCTGGAACAAACTTCCATCTGTCATTGTAGAAGTTGATAGCTTAAACAGATTCAAGGCAGAACTAGACAAACATTTGGAGCGAGTGGATGGGTGAAATGAGAAGTGTGTGTGTGTGTGTGTGTGTGTGTGTGTGTTTTTTAGCTGATGCTATATATGCTTGCTTTCTTGCATAATGTGTCCTTGCTAATGCTAATGAATTGTGTGCAATTGGATACCAGCCTGTCAATAATAGGAACTTTTGCTGTATGAAACATGAAGCACGTGTGTCAACAGTTTGAGTCCAGGTGATGCTTGTGTCATGAAGCCAGAGAGCCTTAGTGATAGGAAGAAAGCATGTGGCAGCTACCACTCAACTTATGCTTATAATTAGCCTTAATTCCTGAATTTTTTCTAATTGTGGAATAACTAATTGAGATTTCTGGAAGTTTCAATGGAGAAATCAAAGAAAATATTTTCATAATTCTTCTCTCTCTTTCTCATAAGAAAAAATAAGTTAAATTTATGTTTATCGGCACTGTTCACATAGTGTGCCAGTATCACCCAGTTGTTTATTTCATGTACCTTTCCTTTTACAGTGCTTATTTATTGACTGCGTGATATACATATCTGCGTTTGGGCAGCAAACATGTATTTCCATATTGCTCCAATTTGTACATCTATCTTATGTGCAACAGTATCAAACTGTCCTGAAATCCAAATACATGATATCAGAATTATTTTTTGCATCTAGCTCCTTTGTCACTCCTGCATGGTATCCAATCAAATTGGTCAAACAAAATTGCCCCTTAATAAATCAATGCTGTGACTGCAGTATAATGGCACTTCTGCCTAGACGGTCTTGCCTTACATCTTACCAGTGACTCCTTTATTTTACCTGGAGCATAAGTTAAGCTAACTGGTTTGTAATTATTCATATCACTTTGTGAATTGGGAATTGATTCATCATCATCAACCATTTTCCATCCACTGCAAAATTAATGCCTCTCCAGCAACTTTCCAGTTCTTTCTGTTGTGTGCAATTGACATCCATTTACTACCCACAAACTTGTGAATTTCATCTGCCCATCTCCGTCGTCTTCCAGGTTTCCTTCTAGCTCCTCTTGAGTACCATTCTGTTATTTTCTTAATCCATCTCTCATCATGTCTTCAAGCTATGTGCCCTACCCAAGACCATTTTAGTGCTTTCATTTTGATAAGAATGTCCTTTACTTCAGTTTGCTGCCTAATCCACGTGTTTTTCTTCTTATCTAAGTCTGATTCCTAATATAACTCGTTCCATTCTTCGCTGTGTATTTTTCAACTTCTCTTCCATTCTTTTGGTGAGTGCCCAAGTTTCACTTTATTAAGTCATGGTAGGGAGTATACTTTGGTTCATTATTTTATGTTTCAGACAAATTGGGATATTGCTCCTCAGTATGTGACTATATTTCCTGAATGCTATTCATCCAAAATTTATTCTTCTCTTGACTTCCAGCCATTTATCATTATTACAGCTAATGACTTGTCCCAGATAAGTATATGAATCCACCTGTTCAATTACTGCTCCTTCAATGATTATATCCCTTTCTGTGGCATACTTGTTCATCATTACTTTTGTTTTAGCCATATTCATCTTTAGTCCAAAATCCTTACTAACTCTGCATAACTGATTAAGATTTTCCTCTAATTCTTTGGGATCGTGGCTTATGACCACAATGTCATCTGCAAATCTTAAATGGTTTAGGTACTCTCCATTCACATTGACTCCTTTCTGCGGCCAGTCTAATCTTCTGAAAACTTCCTGAAGGGTAGTAGCAGTAAACAACTTCAGAGATATTGTGTCTCATGGTTCAATTCCTTTCTCAATTTTAAATTTTCTACTGTCTTTGTCTTGTCTAATAAAGGAGGTAGCGTTGTCATATATTTTCTTCAAAATCATAATATATGGGTATCTTTGCCTTGTCTTTCCAGTACCCGAAACATTGCCTTATGCTGTATGGAGTCAAATGCCTTTTCATAATCCACAAATGGAAGGCATAATGGTGTTTTATATTTATTTGCTTTCTCCATTAGCTGTGATATTACGTGAAGATGATCCATAGTTGAGAATCCTGTCCTAAAGCCAGCTTGCTCTTTCAGTTGATTCTCATCAAGTATTCTTTCTAATCTGTTAGTAATGACCCTTGTTTCCTTGTTCCATTGTAGATATGGGAAAGCCGACCGGGCTAGCCAGGTAGGTAAAGTGTCTGCCTGGCAACCCAAAATCCGCGGGCTCGATTCCCACCTCAGGCTTGGATCACAGTAAAAATGCAAAAACTTTGGGAGGTGCAATATGGCCATAGAAGCTGTTGCGCCAACAACTAACAAAAAAAAAAAAAAAAAAAAAAAAAGATGTGGGAAAACAAAGGACTTCCTTGTAGTCCCACATCCTTGTAGATGTGGGATTACAAGCTAATTGGTCTATAATTTCCAATTTATGATATCTCCTTTCTTATGCAGTGAAACTATGATTGCATTATTCCACTCCTTAGGTGTCACAGCTTTTCTAATGCATTTTGTGAAGAGGCTTGCTAGTTTCTGTGTCATGTCTTCCTCCCAATTTTAACAACTCTACAGTAACTTCATCTTTCCCCGGGGCTTTCTGATTCTTAATTTTCTTCCACGCATGTTCTGTCTCATCAGGAAGGATATCAGGTAACATTTCCTCGCAACTTGTATAATTCTCTATAGTAGTCTTCTGCTATTTGAATGATGCCTTCTCTGCTATTTATATGTACACCATCTCTATTCTTCAGTTTCGGTATCATGTCTTTCTGTATTACTGCTCATGGCTACTGATTTAAGTCCTTTGTTTTCCCTTAATGCTTGTTCTTCTTTTCTTGCATTAAATCTTATGTCCTCTCTGAGTCTCTCTCTCTAATAGCTTTGCATAACTCAGTATACTCAGTTTTGCCCTTGTTAGTTGCTCTTCATTTGTCGTCTTCAGTTCATCCAGACAAGTGTTCCTTGACTAATTTTTTCTTCTTTGGAAGGCACCCCCATAGCCAGGTGGGCAGGAGCAGCAGTGCGTAGAACATGCTTCTTGATTAGACCGAGGTTCGAGCCCATGACAACCAAATATGGAGGATGCAGGAAGGTCAGGGAATGATCACCGCATATCGCCAGAGCACTGTGGCCTTAGCTGCTAATGCTCGTAAAAACCAAATAACAAACAAACAAACATCTTCTTTGGATTTCTTTTTACCAATAGGTTTCTTGGACTTGATCACTTTCAGAAAGTTGTAGTATTCCTCGTCAGTATCTTGGTCCTGAACAGTCTGCAGAAGCTCAAACTTGTTAAGTTCCAGTACATACTGCTTTTTCTTCTCTTCTGTTATCTCAAAGATCTTCATATTATTTACTGGAGTCAGTTTTTTCCTTTCTTTTCTTACATCTATATCAAGTGTGCATCTTACCATTCTGTGATTGCTTCCAACATTTACCTTATTCAGGACGTAACATTATTTACGATATAACTTCTGTTAGTAAGGATGAAGTCGATTTCATTAATTATTAATCCATTTGGGCTCTTCCATGTCCACTTCCTGTTCACCCTTTTCTTGAAAAAAGTGTTCGTTACTGACATTTATCGAGATTCTGCAAATTCCACAAGTCTTTCACCAATTCCAAAATTTCCTATAGTTCCCATTTTTGTGCTGTTTTGTCTCTTTCCAACCTTAGCTTTGGAGTCCCCCATAATGATAGTGTAGTGGGTTTTCTGCTCATCTTGAGACTCTCAATTTTAGTGCACATTTATTCAACCTCTTCATCCTCTTGGCTTGATGTTGGTGCATAAATCATTATAACCTTTAGCTTGTGCCTCTTAGAAATCCTGAGTAGTCTTGCTAACACCCTTGGTGATGTACTTTTGAATTCCAAAATGTTGTTTTTTATATCTTTATGGACCAGAAAGCTAACTCCGCCTTTGCTCCTTTTACTGTTTCCATTGGTGTACAGCAGATTTCCACTTGTTAAACTTAAGTGATTCATTTCTTCTTGTTTCAGCCAAACCGATGAATTCCAATTCACATTTTCTAATTTTTTTTCTAGCTCTAATATCCTATCTTCACCGATGAGCAATCTTACATTGTAACAGGCCAAGTTCAGTGTTTTAGACTGAATGTCTGTTATTCCTCCAGTTAATGGATTGATATAATGCATTGATTTTGATAAAAGAGATATATAATTTTATGCCACTTAATTATGTTTACTATTTGGATCTTTGTTTTTATTTAAATTAATAACATGCTACCACTACATTGTTAGATTTTTAACGATCCTCAAAATTCATTCTTTGAATACTGAATCGTTATTCTATTTGAAGGTTATTTTACTTGGAAAGCATTTATATATGCATAAGGACAACTAAATTTACCCATTGTAATTGTGTATACATCATACAAGAATCCAATATCTTTAATTTTTTTTTTGTTTATATTTATTAAATCTAGTGTAATTTTGTATATTGCAGGTGTGGAAATGTAAATTTTGCAAGAAGGGCAACTTGTAATCGTTGTGGAAAAGGTATGGGATACAGTTTCTGTTCTTTA
This sequence comes from Mastigoproctus giganteus, assembly GCF_048544385.1. Classification (NCBI taxonomy): domain Eukaryota; kingdom Metazoa; phylum Arthropoda; class Arachnida; order Uropygi; family Thelyphonidae; genus Mastigoproctus; species Mastigoproctus giganteus. The sequence goes on from NC_143588.1 coordinate 119,706,299, forward strand.
TAAAAATTATTGATTCACTGATCATACAAGCAATGATTTTAGTGTGTTCAAAACTAAAATAAATATTCTACGATAGTATTATACATGACTCCAGGATTCCAAATGTATAACCTACCACTTGGAGGCATTAAACTTTATTTGGCATTTTTTGAACCTTATTTGCTATCAATGCAAGTCTTTTTGAAGCAACATGGCCTGCCTCAGATTGTTAACCACTGTCAAAGTCTGCTAATTTCATTAGCAGACTTTGACAGCTTATCTTGACTACCCTTGTCAATATCATTTATGAAAATTAGAAATAGAATGACTATTTATGGGAACCCTCTGTCTCCTCTCTTTTAGCCAGTCTGCAATCCAGTGTAAAACCTTACTAGTAAGTTCAAATTCAAGTTTATAAAGCAACTTTCTACAAAGGACTGTATCAAAAGCTTTACTAAAGTCTAGATACACAGCCATTCCCCGATTAACATAAGGGTTATGTTCCGTGGAACTCTACGTGTCAGAATTTCCCCCATGCTTGTGTAGCACTAGTAACTATGCTTGCTGAATTGATTGAATCAAAAAAGAAATGTTCAACGAACATGTGAATAGAATTATTTATTGTATTTATTCAATTTTTTTATCTTATTGTGCAGGAAAAATTACAAAAGCATGCAATTTAAAAATTTTCAAAATTATAAAATTACAAAAAAGAGAGGAGACAGGCATAACGTTAGTGAGTTTTATTGACTTCTCGATTATCGTTGCCAGAATCGACGTCTTCAGCTAATGAGTATGTCACTGTAGAGGTTGAGGGCTGTGGAAATTTAGAAAGGGTCGGCCGCTCAACCTTACGAAAGAATATATCAATGGATGACTGGACAGTGGCTTTTTTTCTTTTCATCGTAGATTTATTTGTAGCAAGGAAGCATATCATTAACCTCTGTTAACTTTTAAGAATTGTTCGCTGTCAGGAGGCCTCATTTCAGGAAGGATGTAGAGTTGCTAGAACGAGTACAGAGAAGGGCAACAAGATTGGTGAGAGAAACAAAGGGGTGCACTTACAAAGAAAGGCTTAAGTTCTGCAAGTTGCAGCATTTGGAGACTAGGCACCTGTGAGGTGATCTGATTGAGGTGTATAAGGCCTTGAATGGTTTGAACAGGCTCGATGCTGATGGGATATTTCCGCTTGCTCAAACTAAGAATCTGAGGGGGTATAGATTCAAATTGAGGAAAGACAGTTGTAGAATAGATGTGAGGAAGTTTGCCTTTAGCCAGCAGGTAGTCGATTGCTGGAACAGACTTCCATCTGTTGTGGAAGTTGATAGCTTAAATAAATTTAAAGGCTGAACTAGATAAACATTTGGAGTGACTGGATGGGTGAAGTGGGAAGGGTTTTTTTTTTTTTTGGCAGATGCTGTATAAGCTTGCTTGCTTGCTTTCTTGCATTATATGCCTCAACTAATGATAATGCTATTACTTTCCATTTCAGCATTTAAGTTATTAATGGTTGCATACAAGTGCTCTCTGAGAGGGTGCAAGCATAATTTTGTACTGTGCCATTGACCCAACTGATTGTGTGCCAACTTCTTTATACCCCCTTCCCCCGAGCTAGCAGTTCCTCAGAACCTCTTTAATTAGTGGCATTAGCAAAAAAACTCTCGCATTTGCTCTGTCTGAGTTGGTCCTGTGCTGCAATTTATTTTATAAAGGTAGTATTCATTGAGTGAATACTATCTTTATAGAATAAATTGCCTACCAGCTAAGGCCAACCATGCTGAGAAAAATTCCCTGCAATAAGCTTTGCAGCATCTCTCCAACCTAGAGTTTGTTCCCAAGGCTTTCATCATAAAATCCCTACTGTCTTGTGACACTTTTTTTACCATGACTTTATATTTCCTAATCAGTCCTTCAGTTTAACTCTTAAATCATTAGTCCCCACATATATTACTGTGCACCCACTAGTCTCATTACAAGCTAATAAATTGCTTGTTACATTGTTAGTTTTTTTGTTTGTTTTGCTCCTGGTAGACATACTCTTGTATTATGGGCCATTTTTCTTACTGAATATATTGCCGGTCTCCTTCACATTCGAGTCTCCAATTAAGACTACTTCCTTTGAACAAAATCATTCAGCACTAGTTGATCCTTTCTGAGGCTGGGAGCATGTTGCCCAACATAACATTAGCCACTTGTCTCTGACAAGCCACCAGATTGTGTATTAGCTCTGGGGAATCAACTTGTTTCCTCAACGACTCGGTCATGTTTGACTGTATGTTGAGTTTTGTATTTAATTCATTGCATTCCTGGCATCTTGTGCAAAGAAATGTCTCTCCCTCAGCTAGTGATGCCTATGACAATGAGTGCAAGAAAAAAGGATAATTGTTGCTGGCTATTCCACCATAAGTTTGACATAATTTGGCATAATGTGACTCACGTTTTTAGATGAATCCATAATTTATTATAATTAAAATTTAAATAATTTTTGAATTTTTAGTAAAAATTGTATGAATGTAGAAACTATTCATTTATTACACACACTACAATTGACTTATAGTTTGCTAAACTACAATTTACTAGTCTCAAATTGTGAAGTTCCTGCCAAAATATCAATAACAAAGGTTATATGAACATTAAACAGTAGCAGCTTTCTAAGTACTTATCTAAATACAAAAATTAGCTGACCTATGTGGCATTTTAAACTGTTTATTAACTACAGTTTTGTAGTTAATAAACAGTTTAATGAATCAAAAACCTCAAAATTATTTCAGAAATCAACCTGTTATGAAAAGGTTCCAAAATTTGCAGCCAAACAGGTATAGCCTTGTTCCCAGAATATTTTCAATTAGTCCAGATCCTTTTGGAGTAGCATAACATGCTAATGATCATTAATTACCCTTCCAACCTTTAAGTTGTAAACAAACTGAGCTTCCCCTGTATTCCGTTATCATTTAGCAAGATAAGTGAGGAATGAGTACTGATTCCTGAGGGACCCTACTTGCTACCCCAGTCCACTTTTAAGAACCTATTTATGACTACCCTCTATTCTTCTGTTCTTCAACCAACCAATCATACACTGATGAGTCTTTGCTGTTATCCAGACCTATTCTTATGTATATAATAACTTCAGTAACCATATCAAAAGCTTTAACAAAAATCTGGATATATAATGTGTGAAAATTTCTTGCACCTAACTGCTTTTAACCTCATTATAGTAATTTATCAGATTTGTCAGGTGAGCTCTCCCCTTTGTGAAACCCATTTAGGATACCATTCTCATTGAGTTGGTCCTGCGCTGCACATGGACTCCATAATCTTACCAATCACAAAAGACAGACTTGTCACTTCTTTAGCTCCTCCCTTATGGATTGGGGAGATGGCACTTCTCCAGTCCGAGAGAACAATCCTTGAATCTAATGATGATTTCATTAACATCACTAATAGTTGGATGCACTTGCTTGACACCTCTTCAGTATAACTGGATGGATGCCATATACCTCCTGTGGTTCATCTCTTAAGCTTAATTTCTTTTTCAGATAGGCACTTGTTTTACAGAAGTTCAACTTAACCTCCTTGACACTAACATGGGTTTCAATAGTAAAAATATTTAGGAAATACCTTTTCTCTTTGGCTGCCATTTCTGCAGGATTGTTGATTGTACTGCGACTTTGAGATTTCAAATTGCCTATTAAATTTTCTCTCTGCTTTCATATATTGCATTCATATATGAGCAGAACTCCTTTTTTCCATTGTTATCTCTGTTCACCAGTGATATATTTCATACTCAGTTTTTTACTTTTTACTGAAGTCTTGCTGCTTTGGTGGTTTTATTATATATCTGCTCATATGAAGTGGTGTCATGCTCTAACCTGTAACTATGCCATTCTTTTTAATTTTGCTGAATTAAGCCTTTCAGCTCTCATCCATTTTTTGCAAATTCATTAGTGGTGCTTTTCAACTGGAACAAATGTTTGTGGCCTCCGGGATACTAGTGAAGTGTTTTATGTGAGGATTATTGTACAGCCTAATGGAGCAGTCAGTGATAATGACATTTCATTTTAGCAATGTTTGGACAGGAGTTGACAAGCCATGTTGAATTCTTTCTGGAGCCTTTTTCTTCAGACACTCTATCTTATATATAAAAACAACGATTTTCATTTAATCTATTTCTGTACACCCTTTGTATCTGACAAAAGGAAAATATTATATGATGTCATTAATTTTATCCCTAGTAGTATTCTTTGTTAGACAGTCCCACTTTCTCCAATGTTTGAAGCACTTAGGGTTACATTTAACCCATATGACCAGTGCATTTGGTCCTAGATGAACTTGAGGGAGTAGCCTGCAACGTTGAGTTGTATGCTTGTATACCTGATAACCATTGCCTCCCACCTTCTCCATTTGAATTATTTGTAAGTCATCACATCTTTTCCACAGATACTGTTTTCAAGCGTAAAGTTTTATTTCTTTACTATCTTTGCATCTAGCACAAAAAGGAACTGGGTGTCACTGTTATATCCTGTTAGAAACAATGCATTGAATAAGGCTGACAGAGGAGAATTGCTTGTGGTATTTCACACCCGCTTCCTTTCCAGTCACACCTTTCGCACCATTTCTGACTCTTACTGTTCTTTCCGATTTTATTTCTTGCTGTTAAGTCTTATGTACACCAGTCTTATGTTAAGTATTATGTACACCATTAAAGAAAGGGGTGGCTAAAGCTTGCTTTCGTGCATCATTTGCCACTGTCCATCCTCTCCAATAGTTGGTCTAGTCCTTCATTGAATTTATTCAAACTACCCACTTCCACAATAAGATGGAAGTTTGTTATGACAATCAACCACGCGCTGGCTAAAGGCAAACTTCCACACATCTGTTCTGCGACTACCTTTTTTCAGTGTGAATTTGTGCCTTTTCATGTGTTTAATTTGAGCAAGTGGAAGAATGCCATCAGCATTGAGCTTGATGCCATTCAAAACCTTCATTGTCTGAAGGTTTTGAATGGAAAGTAGGGTGGGACAATGATGGCAGTGACATCATTGTCCCACCCTACATATCCTCCTCGAATGTCCCTACAATCATGCTGCTTGATTAACAAATTTTAATTTTTTAAAACAAATTCATTTATGTGAACTTAGCCAACACATGACTGAAAAAAAAATAAATTTCATTTGCAGAATTACTGTGACAGGCACATTTTGGCCTCAGTTGTCTTGTGCCAATAAACTGCCATTGAAACCAACCAACCAAAGCCTTAAACATATCAGTCAGATCACCTTGCAGTTGCCTATTCTCTAGATGCTGTACATTATAGTTGCCAATGCACCATAAAATACCAATCCAGATGCTGCAATTTTCAGATCAACAGTAGTTGACTAGTCCTGGCCTTTCATGCTGTACACACATAAGTTTTCTTTCTCAGTTTTGTTATGATTATTTAGGTTTCAGTCAAGTTAAAGTCAAGTCTGTTGTTTAATAATTTGGTTGAAGCATTGGTTAATCTGGTTCAGGGATACATCATTACTCATATACTATTGCTTGCTGTCGTATATGAGTAATGATGCATCGCTCAAGACAGAGAGAAGTACAGTGTGGTGATTGCCAACCTCCAATAGGAGACGGCATCAAAAGAAGAAGAAACAACAGATTTCAGCAGAAGAAATATTGAAGGGAAAGAGGCTTTGATATAATACAGTCAGATGATCTCTGGAAACCAGACGAAAACCAGTTGTAATCAGCCTTCTACACTGTGGGGCTCTGATGTAGTCACCTTTACTCTTCAAGAGCATCTCATGGGATGCATGATGACTCTTCCTATGATTAAAGCCGGCCCCTTTCAAAATTGGCCATGTGGTAGGCAATGGCATACCACCACATTATCTGATGCCACAGAGACCATAACAAAACCAACTCCAAAAACGGCTGTTAAAGGAAGACCTGCAACTAGTTGGAAGGATGGGATCAGTGAACTTTTGGGCGTGACATTTTGCGATGCTGCTCGTATAACATATGATCGATGCAGTTGGAGGATTTTCTTGGTGGCCACAACAGCTCCTCAGGGAACTATGTGACTGGAAGAAGAAGCAGCATCCCTGAACCAAATTGTCTAATAAGCTGTGACAGTTTTGTTAATGTGCAGATATCCTAAATGTGGTCTAGGGGTTTGTGAAATAAAACTTTCATATTTGATTTTATAAAGCATTCATTTTCTTTATATTACAGAAAAGTCAGCAGTTCCACAGAGGAAAAAACTGGGCCATGAAATTGGAAAGGCTGCTGCTGAAAAAAGTAGAGGACTTTTTAGTGCAGATGACTGGCAGTGTGGAAGGTTAGTTCTAGAATACCTGTCTTTATTTAAGTTCATTGCTTTTTTAACACACACACACACACACACACACACACTCGTGCACAGTGTTCTTGCCACTTTGTCATAATTTCAGAAATTACCCGAAGAACACTTTCCAAAATTCGAGTGAAGAATGTTATACGAACATGGGTTCAATTCTAAACTGTTTACTGATCTAAGGTTATTTGGAATGTAGCATCTGTGCACATATGCAAGTAGGGTGAACATTTATAAAAGCCAACTTGGAACATGCCATTTGTTTTCAGTGAAGGTATGCATTTTGTGTACAGATTTTGCAAAGGTAATGTCAATGGCTCCCTCAACAAAGAGTTCCAGATCAACGAGTGTTTATGAAGTTCAAGTTTTTTCAGTGCTCATTGCTGAGGAGGAAAAAAGTCAAGTTGGATTTTGAATAACCGTGGAGTAATGGTTGAGAATCGGACCCATGTTGATATAATATTTTTAACTCGAAATGATCTCAGGAGTTAATCTGACTTTATGACATAGTTATAGGACAACCTGTATATATGCATGTGTGTAGTGTATTTTTTTATAATATGCCTATTATTTTCAATATAATTCTCTAAAATATTAGGCATATGTACGTATTAACTATATGTATGTACGTGTTGCTGTGTGGATTTCCCTACAGTCTATCGGTGCCATTTCTGTTATATCTCCTTTGTTTAGTCAGTCATGCATTTTGTGTTTGGCATTGTGTTGTGTGACTGGCCACTTAGCAACTAGTCAGCAGAAAATCACTTGGAAATTCACAGACTAGTTCCCATCCCTTACCACAAGGAGACAGATCATCTGCATCATTTGTTGACACTCTCCTGGTCTGCCCTCTGGGATCCTGGGGTTTCAGAGGGTGAAACAACCCTAAAAAACAATAATAATAATATAAAATAAAAAGTGAAAAGAAGATGGGTAAATAGAAGGAGAGTTGCAGTCGGCATCACATTAGAATAGAGACAGAAAAGGCAACTTGTGGGGTTGGCCAGCAGCCCTATTGCATGTTGTTTTACAACTTTTGCATGCTGTGACAGCTTATGCTTTGCAAACACAGGTAGGACAACAGGGAGAGGGAATTGCAGTGCTAGAGTATTGATGTTGCAGAGGGGCATCAGTTGTTTGACAGTGAATGTGTGAAAGCCACCTCTAGCTGTTACATGCTGTGCTGCGAGTATATGCGAATTTTCATCAAATGAAAACTTATGCTGTGTGCAATTGTAGTGTATGCCCTCCAGAACGCTGGGGGTCTAGCTCATCTTTCACATAGGATTTATCATGTTTAGGTATTTGACTGTTTCCTTCCACCATGTGATATACCTCGTCATGGACTTACTGTTTAAGATGTTAAATTTTTGTTTTCCAATTCTTATGCTTTATATTAGGGTAACTAAGAGTAGAAACAGGTGCATGTATACTTGCATGTACACCAATGCCAGGAGTATAGTTAATAAATTCAATGAGCTTGAAGTGCTAGTCAAGACATCAAAGGCAGATATTGTTGGGATATCAGAGACATGGTGTCACACAGACATAAGAAGTGCAGAACTGGAATTTGGGGAGTACAATGTGCACAGAAAGGATAGACAGGACAGGAAGGGAAGAGCGGTTATGCTATTAGTTAAGAAACACATAAAATCTAAGGAAGTGCATCCGATTGATGTTGGTGGACAATACCGCAACGTTGAGTCTGTTTGGTGTGACATAAGCACTTGGGAAGGAAATATGAGAGTAGGTTTGTGTGTGTTATAGGCCTAATGAATCTGATGAGTATAATGAGCAATTGTGCAGAGAAATAGTGAGCCAGTAAATTAGAATGTCTTATAATGGGGGATTTTAATTTCCTGGAATTTGTGGGTTGGTCACTCTCACACTAGCAAGGCTTTTGTGGATTTATTGGATGATTGTTTTCTACAGCAGCATGTTCAGGAGGCAACTAGACGAAGTAATACTCTTGATCTGATTATCAGTAATGATTCTTCATGCATCAAGAATCTGCAGATAAAGGAACCAATAGGTGGCAGTGATCAGTGTGCTGAAGTGGGATTTACTGAAAGAGGTAACTACCATCAAGGGTAAAGGGAAGGGTTTTTGCTTTCGTAAAGGTGACTATGCTGGTCTGAGACCGTATTTAAATTCTATACGGTAGAACCAACTGATGATGTTACCAACAGCAAATTCAAAATGGGAAGCATTCAAAGAATTAATCTTGGAAGCTACTAGGCTTTTCATGCCAACAAAGAAATATTGTTCAAGATTTAGGCCTAAATGGATGTCAGATGACTAATTAGATATGTGACAGAGAAGAAAAATGCATGGGATACATATAAATTAACATGTGACACAGAAGCCTATGATAGATATGAGCTGGTCTGTAACCAAGTTACAAAGGAGGTTAATATGATGAGTATAATAAGAAACTGTACAGGGAAATAGAGTGGGCCAGTAAATCAGAGAGTCTTATAATGGGAGATTTTAATTTCCCAGATATTGACTGGAATTTGGGGCTGGTTACTCACACACTAGCAAGGCTTTTGTGGATTTATTGGATGATTGTTTTCTACATTAGCATGTTCGGGAGGCAACTAGAGGGAGGAATACTCTTGATTTGATTATCAGCAGTGATTCTTCATGCATTAAGAATCTGCAGATAAATGAACCACTAGGTGGCAGTGATCACAGTGTGCTGAAGTGGGATTTACTCAAAGAGGTAACTACCATTAGGGGTAAAGGGAAGGGTTATTGCTTTCGTAAAGGCGACTACGATGGACTGAGACAGTATTTAAATTCTATACAGTGGGACCAACTGATGATGTTACCAACAGCAAATGCAAAATGGGAAGCATTCAAAGAATTTATCTTGGAAGCTACTAGGCTTTACATACCAACTAAGAAATATTGTTCAAGGTTTCGGCCTAAATGGATGTCAGATGAACTGATGAGGCATATAGCAGAGAAGAAACATGCATGGGATACATACAAATTAACACATGACACAGAAGCCTATGATAGATACAAGTTGATCTGTAACCAAGTTACAAAGGAGGTTAGGCAGGCGAAGGCAGATTACGAGAAATCTTTGGCAAGGGATGCAAAGAAAAACAGCAAAGAGTTCTTTACTTATGTAAACTCTAGAAGGAAGGGGATGAATCAGATTGGTCCACTTGATATCGATGGGTCAACTGTTGATGATCCTGCTCAGGTAGCTAACAAACTAAATGAATATTTTGCATCGACATTCACACATGAGGAGTTATTTAGCGAGGGGAAAGCCAGGGGTGTATTCAACTCTAGCAGTAAGCTAGAGAATCTTGTAATAACTGAGAGTAAAGTGGAGGAGAAATTGTTGAAGATAAACACAAGAAAGGCACCCGGGGTGGATGGGATCTATCCAGTTATATTAAATGAGGCAGCAAAGGAAGTAAGCAAACCCTTAGCCATAATTATGAGAGCTTCCTTGGACTCAGGGGAGGTACCCACAGACTGGAGATGTGCAAATGTCACCCCAATTCACAAAGGAGGATCAAAGGCTGACGCAAGTAATTATAGACCTGTGAGTTTAACTTCTGTTCCAGGAAAATTAATGGAGGCACTAGTTAAAGAAGCACTGCAGGATCATTTAGACAAGACTTCAGCTATAGCTCGGACACAGCATGGTTTTGTTAAGGGGAAGTCATGCCTGACCAATTTGATTGGATACTATGATGCAGTCACAAAGGAACTGGATGCAGGGAATAACTTTGATATTATATACTTGGATCTTAGAAAGGCTTTTGATACTGTTGCACATGGAAGGCTGCTGCACAAATTGGAGCAGTGTGACATTGGAGGCAAATTGCTGCTGTGGATAAAGGGATGGCTGAGGGGGAGAAGACAGAGAGTGGTAATCAATGGACACTGCTCGTCGTGGACTAATGTTATTAGTGGAGTCCCTCAGGGCTCAGTGTTGGGTCCATTATTGTTTTCTGTATTCATAAATGATATTGATGAGGGTATATCAAGCTTAATGTCTAAGTTTGCAGACGATACAAAGGTAGGCAGGGTTGTCAAGGACACTACTGACACTATGCTGCTGCTGCAACAGGATCTGGAAAGGTTGAGCAGATGGGCTGAGAGGTGGCAAATGAAGTTTAACATTGACAAATGTAAAGTACTACACATGGGAAACAGCAACCCCAGAGCAACGTATCAACTCTGTGGTACTACACTGACAGTGGTAGAGAATGAAAGGGACCTGGGGGTGGTTGTGCAGGCAGATATGAAGTTCTCTGAGCAGTGCAGACGGGCTGCAAGAGTAGCTCATGGTTTATTGTCAATGATATATAGGAATTTTTCTAGCAGGGATAAGGAGGTGATTATTCCCTTGTATAAGGCAATGGTCAGGCCACACCTACTGTACTCTAGGTGTGGCAATGGTCAGGCCACACCTACAGTACTGTATACAGGTCTGGAGGCCTCATTTCAAGAAGGATGTAGAGCTGCTGGAACGAGTACAGAGAAGGGCAACAAGATTAGTGAATGGAACAAAGGGGTGCTCTTACGAAGAAAGGCTTAAGTTTTGCAAATTCCATTCTGGAGACTAGGCACCAGCGAGGTGATCTGATAGAGGTGTATGAGGTCTTGAATGGTTTGAGCATGCTCAATGCTGATGGGATTCTTCCTCTCGCTCAGAATAATCACCTGAGAGGGGTATAAATTCAAATTGAGGAAAGACAGATGTAGGATAGACATGCAGAAATTTGCCTTTAGCCAGCGGGTGGTTGGTTGGTGGAACAGACTTCCATCCCTTGTCGTGGAAGTTGATAGCCTAAATAAGTTTAAGGCTCAACTGGACAGGTATTTTGAACGAACAGAGGGGTGAAGTGGAAGTGGTTTTTTTTTTTTTTTTTGGCTGATGCTGCATAAGCTTGCTTTCTTGCATCAAATGCCTCTACTAATGCTAATGTTTGCAGACGATACGAATGTTGGCAGGGTTGTTAATGACACTAATGACAGTACAGTGCTGCAACAGGATCTAGAACAGATGAGCTGAGTGGTGGTAAATGAAGTTTAACTTTGGCAAATGTAAAGTACTACATATGGGAAGCGGTAATCCCAGAGTAACGTATCAACTCTGTGGTACCACACTGACAGTGGTAGAGAATGAAAAGGACCTGAGTAATTGTGCAGGCAGATATGAAGTTTTCCGAGCAGTGCAGACGGTCTGCAAGAGTAGCTCATGGAGTCTTGTCAATGATATACAGGAATTTTTGTAGAAGGGATAAGGAGATAATTATCCCCTTGTATAAGGCAGTGGTCAGACCACACCTTGAGTTCTGTATACAGGTCTGGAGGCCTCATTTTAAGAAAGATGTAGAGCTGTTGGAAAGAGTACAGAGAAGGGCAATAAGATTAGTGAATGGAACAAAGGGTTGCTCTTACGAAGAAAGGCTTAAGTTTTGCAAATTACTGGAGACTAGGCTCCTGTGAGGTGATCTGATTGAGGTGTATAAATCCTTGAATGGGTTGAGCTTGCTCAATGCTGATGGGATTCTTCCTCTTTCTCAGAATAGTCGCCTGAGAGGGCATAAATTCAAATTGAGGAAAGACGGTTGTAGGATAGATATGCGGAAGTTTCCATTTAGCCAGCATGTGGTTGATTGGTGGAACAAACTTCCATCTGTCATTGTAGAAGTTGAAAGCTTAAATACTCAAGGCAGAACTTGACAAACATTTGCAGTGAGTGGATGGGTGAAATAAGGGTGTTTTTTTTTTTTTTTTTTTTTGGCTGATGCTATATAAGATTGCTTCCTTGCATCATGTGCCTTTGCTAATGCTAATTACATTTGTTTGTTTCTATTTTGAAATATTTCATGAAAAGAAGGCTGTCTTTGAATAAAGTTTTGTTTGTTCTTATGGCTATTTTCATTTAGCTGTTGGAAATTCTAAGTTGCGTATCCCAATAGGAATGGGCTGAGAGAATAACATATAGAAATGACGAGTTTTGCTGTAACTTTCAACAGAAAGTGGAAAGAGATTACATGGCAGCAAGGGTTGTTTTCAGTGCCAAAGCCACTTTTCACTTCCGTGGTGAAGCCATATGTCATGACAAAAGTCCTCAACAAGGTATTGAGCATGAGCAAAGTTGCTTTTGTAAATGGAACAGGAAGTGTTTTGTGCCACGTTATAATAAAATAATTTATGGCCGTTTTTATGGAAAAGGTGGTCAATGGGAACATATTTTCTTGGATATATTATATAACTGGCTTAAGCTCAGCTTCATGAAGATTCTGCAGATTTCATCAGTATATAGTGTTATTTGTAATGCAGCTTTGGCGGGGGTTCCCCCCCAACTCTGCATCAGGCAATGTGATGAATTCAAAACTCGGTAAAGGCCAGATTTATGTAGGTTAGTGAGTGTTCATGTAGTGTTAGTGTTGGTTGAGTTGTTCATTCAGCCTCTTAGCCTAGGAACCTTTTTTTTTTTTTTTTTAAGTGAAAGTAGAAGATAGCATTGGAGAGACAGGAAGTGGGGGGGATAAAGTGGTAGAGTGAAAGATGGGGGTAGTAGTGAAGGCACCCACCTGGTTGAAAGGGGCACAGAAGAGAGCCCATCCTGCTCTTGGAGTGGGAGTTGACAGGTGGCAGTGGGGTTCACACCAGGTGAAGGAGGGAGAGGGAGCCACCCAAGTTGGGGAGTGAGAAAATAAACAAATCCAGGTGGTAGGAATCATCTGTATGACAGTGAGCTTCCTCATTTTTGTGCAGACATGCGAGAATATCTTAATAACATGCCACCTTGGGAAAGGTACAGAAGAATATTATTGTGCTCTTGTTTTTCAAGCCTGTTTGCCAAAGTTATCTGTTGGATACACTGGTGCTGCCTTTTGTCGGTGAAGCACCTGCGCCTTCTTTCCATTGTGTCCACCTTGTTCGGCAGTATTGTGGAATGACATTCTGCCATCATAGAGAATTTTAGGCAGACTTTCCAACCTCTCTCCAAGTCTGTCATTTGGACTTGGAGAAAGAGGTTGGATGTAACATGGAGGATTTTGTCTTAGCATTAATCTAGGAATACCATAAATTTTAATGAAAACTTTCAAAAAATTTATAATTTATGTTAAAAAAAAAAAAGCAGCAGTTAATACTGATGAAACTAAATAATTTTAATACTGAATCAAATTTGCAGAAAAATTTTAATCATTTTATTCCTGTAATCCCTCTTATACCAACTTACTCTGTGGCATTCCAGTTTCAGGTTTCTTCAGTGTTTCCATTTTAGTGTATTAATATATAAGTTATATAACTTAAAATTATTTTTAAAAAATATGCAGTCAGACCTCTATATAACGAAATTGATCATTCGCTTGAAAAATTTGTTAAGCAGAAATTTTGTTATAAAGAAATATGACATTTTCAACAATGAAAAATAATTCAACATTTATAAATATAGTAAAAGATGGGAAATAAATCAGAAACAAGTGGGAATGAATACATTTTCTAACATTTTAAAATAGTATTTCTCAACCTTTTTTTAATTATTGCCCCCTAAAAGTCTTTTTTAGATAATTTTTTTTTCCAAATCGCCCCGTTCCCATGAAATTTTAAACAAGAAAATACTTTATACTTACTCTTTTTATTCAATGGCATCCCTGAGCCTGATGCTTCTTAGCTAAAAGTTCAATGTTCGGTATGATGTTAGTAAGTTTAATTCTAATGCCTCCTTGAACATATATGAAGTCTGTTTCTTTCCTTTGTTAATATTTTATTTACTGAAATAAAACCACTTTCAGCTACATAAGACTTTGGAAAACAAGGAAGTATTTTGGCCATTTCAGATCACATTGTTGGATAAAGAAGTTTAGTTGTTTTTGCTCCCACAACTCAGCCATTCCACCATTTTCGAATTTATATTTGCATTCTTCATTACATTTTAATTCAATGAGTTCTTGAATTTCTTCACTAGCAGACCTGACATCAAATCCAACTGGATCTAACATCCATGGCTTCACTTCAAGATAAAATAAATCCGAAAATCTATTTTTCATTTTTTAAAGAACACAAATGACCTGAATAATTCTTAAGATCATTCTCGGTAAGAGATTCATTGATTTCATCTAACTCTTGCATACCATGAAATTATGTACTCATTAAATTGCTTTCAAATATTTCCAGTTTTTCAGTGAAGGTTTTTAATATGCATTTGCAGTCTATCACCGTAATTAATTTCCCTTGAAGTTGAAGTGATACTTCATTAAGTTTGCTGATCTCCTTTGGTAAATCTCTCTCCTTTGCTTCTAAAAAACTAATTATCTTATCAAAAAGGTTTACAAATCATGTTAGCCAGTTTCCTTTAGAAAGCCATCTGACTTCTGTATGTAAAAGAATCCTCACATACTGTTCTTCATTATCAAGAATTTCTGAAAAGGTGATCATATTTGCTATGTGACTTTATTTTATTGATGGTTTTAATAACTACATTTTTGCAACCAAATGATGTCAGTGCACAATTCAGTGTATTGCAAGAAGGACGTATGTCCCAAAGTTCTTTAGATGGACTATAAAACCTTTGTCTTCCAACAATGGAGGTAGCACAACTTCTATTAGAATAAGTAGCGACCTGGAGCGAGGGGTGTTGGGGGTTTCAGGGACGGATGGCAGTCATCGTGAAACAGGTGGGTATATGGGATGTGTTAGAGTAACTAAAATTAAGAATAGGTGCATGTATACCAATGCTAGAAGTATAGTAAATAAATTTGATGAATTTGAAGTGTTGGTCAAGACATCAAAGGCGGATATTGTTGGTATATAAGAGACATGGTGTCACACAGATATAAGGAATGCCGAACTGGAATTTGGGGAGTACAATGTGTACAGAAAGGATAGACAGGATAGGAAGGGAGGAGGTGTTATGCTGTTAATTAAGAAAAACATAAAATCAAAAGAAGTGCATCCAGTTGATATAGATGAACAGTGCACTGTTGAGTCAGTTTGGTGTGACATAAGCACTGCAAAAGCAAAAATAAGAGTAGGAGTGTGTTATAGGCCTAATGACTTGAATGAGTACAATGAACAATTGTACAGAGAAATAGAGTGGGCTAGTAAATCGGAATGTCTTATAATGGGGGATTTTAACTTCCCAGATATTGACTGGAACTTGTGGGTTGGTCACTCACACACTAGTCAGACTTTTGTGGATTTATTGGATGATTGTTTTCTGCAGCAGCATGTTCGAGAGGCAACCAGAGAAAGTAATACTCTTGATCTGGTTATCAGCAGTGATCATTCATGTATTAGGAATTTGCAGATAAAAGAACCACTAGGTGGCAGTGATCACAGTGTACTGACGTGGGATTTACTTAAAGATTTAATTACCATCAGGGGTAAAGGAAAGGGTTTTTGCTTCCGTAAAGGCGAGTACAGTGGTCTCCGACAGTTTTTAAATTCTGTACAGTGGGATCAACTGACGATGTTACCAACAGTAAATTCTAAGTGGGAAGCATTCAAGGAATTAATCGTGGAAGCTACTAAAAGGTTCATACCTATTAAGAAATATTGTTCAAGGTTTAGGCCTAAATGGTTGTCAAATGAACTAATGAGACTCGTAACAGAGAAGAAAAATGCATGGGATGCATATAAATTATCAAGCGACTCAGAAGCTTATGGCAGATATAAGTTAATCTGTAATCAGGTC
The DNA here is from genome assembly GCF_048544385.1 of Mastigoproctus giganteus. Classification (NCBI taxonomy): domain Eukaryota; kingdom Metazoa; phylum Arthropoda; class Arachnida; order Uropygi; family Thelyphonidae; genus Mastigoproctus; species Mastigoproctus giganteus. The sequence continues at coordinate 119,722,309 of NC_143588.1, forward strand.
ACAAAGGAGGTTCAGCAGGCGAAGGCAGATTATGAGAAATCCTTGGCAAAAGATGCTAAGAAAAACAGCAAGGATTTCTTTACTTATATAAACTCTAAAAGGAAGGGGATGAATCTGATTGGTCCACTTGACATCGATGGTTCGACTGTTGATGATCCTGCTCAGATAGCAAACAAACTGAATGAGTATTTTGCATCTACATTCACACGTGAGGAATTATTAAGGTTTGAAAATGACAGAAGGTTATCAAATTGTACCAGGATACTTAATGATTTTGTAATAGCTGAAAGCAAAGTGGAGGAGAAATTGTTGAAGTTAAACATAAGAAAAGCACCTGGGGTGGATGGGATCTATCCAGTTATATTAAAGGAGGCGGCAAAGCAACTAAGCAAACCCTTAGCCATAATTATGAGAGCGTCCTTGGACTCAGGGGAGGTTCCCACGGACTGGAGATGTGCAAATGTATCCCCAATTCACAAAGGGGGATCGAAGGGTGACACGAGTAATTACAAACCAGTTAGTTTAACTTCTGTTCCTGGTAAAATAATGGAGTCACTGGTTAAAGATGCATTGCAGGATCATCTAGACAAGACTGCAGCAATAATTCAGACACAGCACGGGTTTGTTAAGGGAAAGTCTTGTCTGAAAAATTTGATAGGATATTATGATGTGGTTACAAAGGAACTGGATGCAAAAAATAATTTTGATATCATATATTTGGATTTCAGGAAAGCTTTTGACACTGTTGCGCATGGAAGACTATTGTACAAATTGGAGCAGAATGGTATTAAGGGTAAGTTGCTACAATGGATAAAAGGATGGTTAAGTGGGAGAAGACAGAGGGTGATAATCAATGGGTGCTGCTCTTCTTGGACTAATGTTATTAGTGGGGTCCCACGGGGTTCGGTGTTAGGTCCACTGTTGTTTTGTATATTTATCAATGATATTGATGAAGGTATATCAGGCTTAATGTCGAAGTTTGCAGATGATACAAAGGTTGGCAGGGTTGTTAATGACAGTAATGGCAGTGTGCTACTGCAACAGGATCTGGAGAATTTGGGCAGATGGGCTAAGAAGTGGCAACTGAAGTTTAACCTTGACAAATGCAAAGTACTGCATATGGGTAGAAGTAACCCCAGAGAAACGTACCAACTGTGTGGTACTACACTTAAGGTGGTAGAAAATGAAAAAGACCTGGGAGTAATTGTGCAGGCAGATATGAAGTTTTCTGAGCAATGCAGACAGGCTGCCAGGGCAGGTCATGGGGTTTTGTCAATGATATATAGGAATTTTGCTAGCAGGGAAAAGGAGGTGATTATCGCTCTGTACAAATAAGGCAATGGTCAGGCCACGCCTTGAGTACTGCGTACAGGTCTGGAGGCCTCATTTTAGGAAGGATGTAGATTTACTTGAGCGTGTACAGAGAAGGGCAACAAGATTGGTGAGGGGAATGAATCGATCCTCTTATCAAGAGAGGCTCAAGTTCTGCAAATTGCAGTGGCTGGAGACTAGGCACCTGCACGGTGATCTGATTGAGGTGTATAAGGCCTTGAATGGGTTCAGCACGCTGAATTCTGATGGGATCCTTCCACTTGTTCAGATTACGAACCTAAGGGGGCATAAATTCAAATTAAGAAAGGACAGATGTAGAATAGATGTGCGGAAATTTGCCTTTAGCCAGCGGGTGGTTAATTGCTGGAACAAACTTCCATCTGTCGTTGTGGAAGTTGATAGGTTGAATAAATTTAAGGAGGAACTGGACAGGCATTTGAAGGGAATGGTGTGATTTTTTTTTTTTTTTTTTTTTGGCTGATGCTGCATAAGCTCATACACTTGCCTTCTTGCATCACATGCCACTACTACTACTACCACTACCATCAGTGGCACAGGTAACCAAATTTTCCAATGGTACTTGTTTTTCATCAAACCATGTTTTTACAGCAGCAAAAATGGATGCTCCAGTACAGTCAGTTTCTATAGATTTTACAAATAACATCTCTCCTTGCAATTTACAATCATCATCAAAATAATGAACATATACCATTATATGTTCATTATTTTGGACAGGCATTTGAAGGGAATGGTGTGATTTTTTTTTTTTTTTTTTTTTTGGCTGATGCTGCATAAGCTCATACACTTGCCTTCTTGCATCACATGCCACTACTACTACTACCACTACCATCAGTGGCACAGGTAACCAAATTTTCCAATGGTACTTGTTTTTCATCAAACCATGTTTTTACAGCAGCAAAAATGGATGCTCCAGTACAGTCAGTTTCTATAGATTTTACAAATAACATCTCTCCTTGCAATTTACAATCATCATCAAAATAATGAACATATACCATTAGAAGGGCCTTATAGCCAGTAACTGTGGATTCATCAATCTGAATAGAAAATTTTCTTGTTTTTAGTTTGTCAGTTAGCTGCTCTTCAATGTTAACTGACATCTCATCAATTCATCTTCAAATTGAATCATTGCTCAATGGCAATGCTTTTAAAATACTGGAAGGATTTTGATGCATCACTGTTCAAATTACAGTCTCTAATGCAGGTTGTATCAGTCTCAGCAACTGTGTATGAACATTACCAGTTTTTGCAATAATTTCTGCAATTTTATAGGATGCAGTCATTCCATCCTAATTTGTTTGTGTGTTCTTAAATAAGGAAGTAAGAGTGTTACATTGCTCAAAATTCTGTTTTAAATTTTTAAAATATTCAATATGTTTACCAACTTTATTAGGATGTTTCCTTTTTAATTGATCTAAAAGTCTTGATGGTTTCATAGCCTCATTTGAAAAAAAACTATTGCACATAAGATACATGGGCTGTCTTGAGTTGAATGGTCTTTCAATAAAACCATAAGCTAAATATTCATCCAGATACTGTTGACACTTTTTCTTTTCAGTACTTGACATGATTAATGATGGGTAGTTTAGATGATGATTTAATTCTTTGCAGTTATTCAAACTACAAAGATTTAAATAATAAAATATTAACTAATTTTATTTAACTCTCATAGCCCATGCCACTCACAAAAGCACTGTGGATAAAAATTAACAACTTCCAGAAGGAAACAATAAATCAATACTAATTGTCTAGAAAGTAGAAACAATAGACTGAAATATTTGCTCCCCCCATTCATGCCTCATACCAATGAAACAAAAGAATAAATAAATAAATCACGCCCACCATGCCGCCACCAAGGTCGCAGCTGTTGGAAAGATGCAAAGACCAAGGATTGGAGAGACATTACTTCTGAAAGCACTTAGGCATTTAATGCCTAAGAAAAGTGATTAAATTAAATTATGCCCACTAACATCTTTTTATCAAAAATTCTCACTCACTCCTAATATAATATGCCTACATGTTAAAAATCAGTTGTCTCAGGGCTCAAGAAAACCCAATGAGTGAAATTAAATATTAAGGAATAAGATGTCGTCGGGTAGGGTTGAACTTTGGAGGGCCACAAACCATTGTATAATACCCATGATTATTTTTGTCCCCTTGGGGTCCGATATCATTGAGAACTCCCGTTTTAAAACAATTAATTTATTAATATATGCTTAATTCTTAATAACATATTAATATACTTTTAGGAATTATTCATAAAATATTTGGTATTTTTTTTTGTTGTACGCTGGATTTTACTGTACATTGTTCATAAAAATGTTCGCATTTGTTTACTTAGACAAATATTTTCTGGCTCATTTTCTTCACAACAAAGGCCTTGGCAACATTTCATGTTTGGAAGGTTTAATATTGCCCTCATTTTTATCCAACTCGTTATCGATATTGTCACTAGTTTTTTGAATACTCTTTAAAATGTTGGAGTCACTTGGGATAATCAGTTACTATAACATCATTATCAACTCCTAAAAATTCAAAAACAAAATCTCCACTGATCAAACCTCTCACTTTGAGTTCTTCCCAAGATTACCCAATGTCTTGTAGCAGTACATACCTCTCATCACTATTAATTGGCATTTTATCAAAAACTGGAAACAATTCTTAATCGTTGTTTCAGTCACATCTTGACTCCACACTATCATGGACTCTGATATGCACATCTGCAAATCTATAACAGAATCAATAGGTGTTGGTTGGTTTTTATTCTCAGTATAATTTTTTTTCAGTATGTGCCTTCAGTAGTGCATTTTCAAATTCTTGATAATGCCTTGGTCCATTGGTTGCAGTTTAGATGAGGTATTCAGAGAGAAGAAAACAAGCTTCACACTTGTAAGTTTCAAAATTACCGAGTGAAGCTAGGCAAGGCAGCTGTCAAATCAGTGCGATTTTTCTGTTTTCTTTCATCATCTTTTTGTCGAAATTTAAAATCTGCTGTTCAAAAATTTCACTTGTCATCCAAAATTATTTTTTTTGTATTTTTATATTTGTTGTAGTTGTAGTCCAACTCTAATGACTTTACTTTTTTGAAATATCGGGGTTGTTTAGTTTTGCCTACCAAAAGCTTCAGCTTTTCATTACCAGCCATATTTGTGCCAACCAAGACTAATTCTCTCCTTGCTATTTTTTCCACCTAAACATTTATCACCTTTAAAAGTCAGTATTCTTGTTCGGCAAACATTTAAAAAATAGACCTGTTTCGTCAACGTTGAATATGTCTTTGGGTTCGTAGTCCTCCATAATTTTGTTCAAAACTGTTTCTTTCCAATGGATACAGTCTTCTTTGATTACACCTCCGCTTTCACCAGAAATAACTTTTTCAAATAAGCCATGGAGCTTTTTAAATTTGTCCAGCCAGCCAGAACTGGCTTAATGTTTTATGCCACAGAAAAGATGCATGGTCCATAGCCTTTTCTTTTATTAATGGTCCTGGTATCGGCAAGTTTCGGTCTCGAATCAACTTTGCCCACTTCAAAACGGCTTCATCTACATCCTCATGCATGCATAGTTTTGCACACTTCCAATCAAGTCCTGTTTCCTCAAACAGTATCGAACCATGGTTTTTCAGAATGGTTGACACACTACTGTCAGGGATACCAAATTATAAAGCAATTTATTTTTTTTTAACACCTCTATCTACACTATTAAACACTTCCACTTTTTTCACTACACTCAAGGATAGACATTGTAAGGTTACTTGCACAGCAGCTAAAACAACACTGATTTAGGGACCACTTTTATCTATCATGTAAACAGACAGGTGAAATTTTACGAGAGTGTGGATTACTCATTTCTGCGAAACAACAGATGAATTTCTGGGATAAAGGAAAATCACTCTCCCCTATTTCTCTAATAGGATGCTTACAGTAGAAAACAGGTTGACAAGAGCCAGTGTCTGCATTGGGAATATGCCTTAATCTTTGCAATCATAACAGTTGTGGACACATAGCAGTTGACCACCGTGACTTCTCGGTACAATAGAGGTGGTTTTGTGGACACCACTAAATTGTGTAATTTTGTAGCTCTTAATTCATGCTCTTAAGAATTAATCCCTTTAGCTCTTAAAAACTAAAGGGATCGATTCTTAATCTTTTTAACTTTTAATTTGTGCTTTCTACAGTATCAGCTCTATTGCCTAAAGGCCAGAGATGCAAACAGTGTACCCAGGTCTCTTGAATTCACTTCATTATATGGAAATTTTCTTCATTATATGGAAACTATTTTCAATGTAATGACCAGGGGGAAATCAAAAAAAAAATTCTCTGTATGGAAGTTCGTTAAAGAGAGGTCCAACTGTATTTTATTTTAGCATTTTAGAAAATTCTAAAAATTACTTTTTTTTTTTTTTTTTTTCATAGGTGTGGCAATGTTAACTGGGCCAGAAGACAGCAGTGTAATATGTGCAATGCTCCAAAATATGGAGAAGTTGAAGAACGAACAGGCATGTATGAATATAACTGTGGTGTGTGAGTATAGTTCATTGTTAATAATCTTAAATGTTATGAAATATGTCATTTGTGGACGATTTGTCTGTTTCAGGATTGGGTGGAGGCTACAATGAGAGAGAAAATATTGAATACATTGAGAGAGAAGAGTCAGATGGTGAATATGATGATGTAAGTGTAACAATAATGAGAATTAACTTTTTAGTCTGTATTTTTGTTTTTTATTACTTCTATTAATGTCTATTTTATTTTTTCCCACAGTATATAGGTTGGGGTTAATAGCCTGCTAAGAAGACATTTTTATAAAATGTAGTATATAAATTTGATTTATTCTCTGTACAAACAACTTCTTTGAAACTACTTGTCATAATTTTGGAAAGAAAATTGAATTGCAAAAATATTAAAATTGGCTAAATTGATTTTTGTTAAATGTTTTAACAAAACTTTGTTGCATCTTATATTTACCATTAGCACTTATTTAAAATTAACAGTGGTGGACTTGATAAAAATGCATTGGTTATGGTTGAAATTTTTGAATTAATTTATTACATTTTATTTCTGTTCACTGTCTGGGTTTTTTTTTTTTTTTTTTTTTAAGTATTTATTTTTCACTCAAAATAAATTTAAATTCTCAGTTTAATCCACTAATGAACAGTATTATTACATTACATTAAATCACATTATAGCTTGACTGCAGCTTTAAGTGGACTATAATCTTTGTTCCACGCTTATCTGTCAAGATTTTGTTACCTTATGGACCCTTGAATTTCAACTGAATTTGCTCAATAATCATATGTTCTAAATTTGCTAATGTACCCTTTCCTTTTCTAGGCATAGTGCTGTACCAGGTGTGAAATTTGTAAATTTTGTATTTTATCGATTTGTATATTTCAAATTGATTTAAAATAAATAAATAATATATATATATATATATACACATTTATATTTATATATAAATACACACACGTTACCAAATTTACAATATGTTTCAGGCAGTATGTTGTAGATTGTTATGCAGCCAGTGGTGTTTTTTGCCTTTCTTTCTTTATTTTATTTTATTTCTTTTTTTTTTTTTTTTTTTTCACGGTCTTAAAAAGAGTAAAGACTTAAGTAATAGAGTGAAGAAATATAGAAATGCAGAAAAGGGTAAAGAAACAAAAGAAATTACAGTAAAAAAATAATATATATATGTGTGTATACATTAAAATAAAAAATATTTATGTGTATTGTTGTACAGTAAAATCTCGTTGATACGAACTCGGTTTATACAAAGTACTTGTTTATATGAAGTACATACCATTCCCCTGCGAATTGATAGACTTTTCTTTGTAAATATATTAATTTATTACAAAATTCGGTTAATATGTATTACAAAGTTCGTTTTCATCCTGTGAGAAATAAATATTGTTATTTTGTATGTTTAATACAAATCTTGGCACAGTTGTTCGATTATTACCTCTGCCCACCTGGTTCCCTGCTTCCCGAAGAATGACACTGACTTGTTAGAATTTACTTTTGTGTATATAAAATCAGTTTATGGTAGCTACAATGTAAGGGCACTCTGAAAAACATCATTGTGAAGGATGAGCTGTTAAATTAACAAAAGAATAAAAACAGTTTTTCTAAGTTGTTTACATACACTCCCTCGCTCTCCATGGGATAAAGGTCAATTGTTATGCCAGTTCAAAGAGTTTTGCTACAATATAATCTATTTTTTGTGCCATTTTATCTAAGCTGATGTCTTTTTTTGGAACTTGTGCCTTTAAATTAATTTAAGGTTTGTTTATAAATCTCATCTATCAGTGTTATGGCGACAAAATTTAAACGGATGGAATTAAGCCTGGAAATTAAACTGAAAATTATACAAGAGGCTGATAGGATGGAATCAAGCAAAACAGACATTTCAAAGGAATACAACATACCTTTACCTACTTTATCTACAATACTGAAAAACCGAAAAAACTTGGAAGTGTGCAACACTGGAGCAGCAATAAAAAAAAAACAGGAAACAAATTTGTAGGGCAAAACACAAGGAGCTTGAAACAAAACTTTTAGAGTGGTACTGACAAATGCATGAACCTAACTTGCCAATTTCAAATCTGACATTTTGCTAGAAAAGGCAAATTATCTAGCTCAGCAACATGAAATTAGCTACTTCAAATGTGGCAGTGGCTGGCTCCAAAGATTTAAAGACAGGAATAACTTGGTTTTGTGAAATGTTTGTGGTGAATCTGGATTAGTCGACAAAGAAAAGGCTACAGACTGGTTGTGTTCTGTATGGTCCATTCTTGAAAAATATGAGGCAAAGGATATATTTAATCTTGACGTGACAGGTTTATTTTATAATTTGCTGCCAAATGAAACATTTGCTGTTCGAGGAGAGTCTTGTCATGGTGGAAAATTAAGTGAACAAAGACTCTCTGTTCTGTTATGCTGCAATTCAGATGGCAGTACAAAACTATGCCCGCTTGTGATTGGTAAGTTTTCCAAGCCAAGATGTTTTAAAGAAGTTAAACCAACTTCCTTGTGATTACAAGGCCAATAGAAGTGCTTGGGTTATGGTCAAAATTTTTCAGTCCTGGTTATCAAAAGTGGACAGAAGAATGGCTTCAGAAAAAAAAAGGAACATTTTGATGATTCTAGATTGTTGTATGGCACATTCTGCTGAGACACTTAAGCTGTTGTTTTTACTTCCCAATACCACCAGGTTTATGCAGCCACTGGATCAAGGCATTATTTATAATCTCAAGAGAGCATATAGAGCCTGCCTGATATAAGGTACTTAATCCACAACATAGGAGTGAACAATTTGCAGCCAAATTGGAATGTCTTGGATGCTATCTGTAATCTTGTTATTGCTTGGGATAGCATTGCATCAAGTGTAAAAATCAACTGCCTAAGAAAGAGTGGCTTTGGAGAGAATATCATCAAAAAACATGGTCTAGCAGGTGAATGTGATAGCAACATTGAGGAATGGGGGATTTGAAGGGGCATATAGATTTTGTTGAACAGCCTCCATAACCGAGTGGTCAAGGGCTGGAGTGCAATAGCACGCACTCTTTGAGTAGACCGGGGTTCAAGTCCTGACTGCTGAATACAGTTGATCTATCAACCCGCACTAAACCAGCGTGTCAGATTATGGTCCATTTCCCTCAACATCAACCACTGAGGAGGCTTCTATCCTGCAGTGGATTGATAATGTCTGCAGTTTATCTTTTTTTTTTTTTATTTTTACCTTTATAGATTTTGTTGGCAAATTTGAAGAGTTTTTGAAGGTGGGTGATGAAGTTGCTACCACAGCAACTTCAACATCAGAAGAGCTGCTGAGCACCAAGCAAAACGATGATGTTTTTGTTACTAGTGAAAGTGAAGAAGCACACACACTGCCATCTAAAGAAGATGCCAAAATGCATTGTTCATAATAGAGAATGTGTTGGCCTGTAGGACAAACTGTGCAAACAACACTGGATTCTTTCTTTAAATTAGATTAGTTTATGAAAAAGTTAATGGTTTGTATGTCTCCTTTTGTAATAAGATTGTAATTCTTATTACTGTGATACTAAAATATTGCATATATCAAAATATATACTATATAAAATTTTTATTTCTATTGATTGCTTTTTGATTTAAGTTGAGTGATTTTGTAACAACTGAGAGAAATAGAATAAATTATTCTATTTCAAATAAAATAAAATCTTTTAAATTTTATTGTATTGTTAGACAAGGCTTCTGTGTTTTTAATTTTTTAATTTAAAATAATTTATTTTTTCATTTAATTTTGATATTATTTATTATTATTATTCTTTGATATATAGTATGTACCAAAAAAAAAAAAAAAAAAAAAAAAAAAAAAAAAAAGATAATTTTATCTTTTTTTTTTTTTTGGAGAGACCTCTTTATTAAAAAATGTAAAAATCCTTTGAACTTTGTATTAATAAAGTTCAACAGCATAGTGCACAGCCCTGGTGTCATTTTAAAGAGTCAACCACTAGAAGTGCACGAAAGAATGACAATATAAAGTAATGTAAAGTAATATAAAGCAGAATTAAAAATATGGTGAATTTAGAAAGAATTTTAATAAAATTAATGAATATGATATTGATGAGCTTAAGACCAAAAGGTGATAAATATGGGAGAACATGTAACGCAGGCAGGTTGTTCACAGTTTACTTGACAGAGGAACAAAAGGCAAATGTACAAAGAAAACAGTAAAAGGACTCACCTAACCAACTAAGTCGGGGGAGAACAAAGGGGATTATTTTCCAACACATCTAAGAAAATGTGCAACTTGTGAAATGTTTGCAGACCTTCTGGAACAGGACATGATCTAGCCAAGGGTCTTTGTGTCTCTGAACCTAGCACACACAAGTCTTTGTGTGTGCTAGGTTCAGAGTGTCAAGAAATTAGGTTCTAACTCAGCATTCTGATAAGTGTCTATGAGTTAGAAGAATCGGGTAGATGCCCTCGAAGGTATTAAAGTCCAAGGAAGCTCTCATAATTATGGCTAAGAGTTTGCTTACTTCCTTTGCTGCCTCATTTAATATAACTGGATAAATCCCATCCACCCTAGGTGCCTTTTTTATGTTTAACTTTAACAATTTCTCCTCCACTTTGCTCTCAGTTGTTACAAAATCACTTAGTTCCCTGTTAGTTTGATAAACTTCTGGCATTCCCCTCATTGAATAACTCGTGTGAATGCAGATGCAAAATATTCATTCAGTTTATCAGCTACCTGAGCATGATCATCAGTAGTCAACCCATCTATGTTAAGTGATCTAATCTGATTCATCTTCTTCTTTCCAGAGTTTACATAAGTAAAGAACTCTTTGCTGGTTTTCTTTGCATCCTTTGCCAAAGATTTCTCGTAATCTGCCTTAACCCCCTTCGTGACTTGATTACAGACTAGCTTATATCTGCTATAGGTTTCTGTTTTGGCTGATATGCATCTCGTTCATTTTTCTTCTCTGCCACGAGCCGCATTAATTTATCTGATATCCATTTAACCCCTGAACAGTATTTCTTAGTTGGTACAAAAAGCCTAGTAGCCTCCAAGATTAAGTCCCTGAAGGCTTCCCATTTAGAATTCACCGTTGGTAACATCATCAGTTGATCCCACTGTACAGAATTTAAAAACTCTCTGAGATCACTGTAGTCACCTTTATGAAAGCAAAAACCTTTCCCCTGACCCCTGATGGTAGTTGCATCTTTAAGTAAATCCCACATCAGTACACTGTGATCACTGTCACCTAGTGGTTCCTTTATCTGCAGATTTTTAACGCATGAAGAATCACTGTTGGTAATCAGATCAAGAGTATTACTTCCTCTGGTTGCCTCTTGAACATGTTGCTATAGAAAACTGTAATCCAATAAATCCACAAAGTCTTGCTAGTGTGCAAGTTTGTTGTTTGTTTATTTATTTGGTTTTTAGGAGCATTAGTAACTAAGGCCATATTGCTCCGGGGATATGCGGTGGTCATTCCCTGACCTTTCCACATCCTCCGTATTTTGTGGTCACGGGCTCGAACCCTGGTCTAATCAAGAAGCATGTGCTACGCACTGCTGCTCCTGCCCACCTAGCTACGGAGGCGGCCAGTGTGCAAGTGACTAACCCATAAGTTCCAGTCAATATCTGGAAAGTTAAAATTCCCCATTATAAGACATTCTGATTTACTGACCCCATTCTGTTTCTCTGCACAATTGCTCATTGTGCAGAGAAATAGAATAGAAATAGAAGAGAAATCATTATACTCGTCAGATTCATTAGGCCTATAATAACAGACACCTAATCTCATTTTTCCTTTCCCAGTGTCACTCAACACTGACTCAGCATTGCATTGTCCACCAATGTCAATTGGATGCACTTCCTTAGATTTTGTGTTTCTAAGTCTGGATTGGATGTATGCTAAATAACATAGGTTAGGACTACTGAAAGACAAAAGCACAGGTCTAAATTTTCAGTTCAGTGAGGATTCCCTTCCTGTATCTTTTGTTGTTGACCACTTCTTGGAGGTCACTGTCGATCGTTTGCAGTGAGGGCAGCATTTGCTTTGGCAGTCAGTAAGCACTGCCGGTTGTGGTCTGCTAGCCGCTGTTCTGAAGACTGGAGATAAGGGGGAGGAACGCACCAAGAGCAGCGATCGCAGAAATTCAGCTCTGTAATTTTACCCATGGCCATCTTGATTGTGAATAGCAGCCTTCTTTCTCTGATGTAGAATCGGAGCCTGCGAAGTTGAAGGGCATCTGCTGACTGTGTTGTTCTGAGAGCTAGGGGAAGGTGGAGTTTGGCATTTGACCATTTTTGAATCCACCAGCAAATATCATTTTAAGGTTGGATTTGGCAGCCGAGGCCCATTCTCTGAAGCATATAGTGCTGTCGGGTATAGATTTGATATGATATACCTTTTTACCAAGTACAAGTCATTAGTGTGGAGCAGCTTTTTTATTTTTCAATAGTAATAAATAAATGTGATGAATTGTGAGTAAGGCCATAGATGTTTACTTATAACAGTTGAAAGATCTGGTCACCAAAAATAAATGCATAGACGTTAAGCCACTAATAGAGTTTTTTTTGAAAGTTGAATTAAATATCGCTTAACCTTACTTTACTTTAATATAATTGTACTTGGTGAATACATTTTGCATCAGTTTTGCAGAAAAAATGTCCAGATTTTGGACAGTTCCAGTTTTTTGGGCAGCTGAATTTTGGAGACTCTACCTGGTCTTCATTGACTTTCATTCATAGATTTTACTTATATCTCTTCTAACTTGTTATTGCTGTTGTTGATAAACTCTGAACTGGCAGATAGAGATATATTGTCTCAGCAGACTTTTTAATCTTTTTCATTTCTATATTTGATAATTTATATCAAAATAAATTATCAGAATATAGAAATGAAATTTCTCATATCCTGTTCCTGACCTCTGAGGGTGTTTGTAAGTTGTTAGCTTATTATTAACAGTGTCAACAAAAACTCTCATGTTATTGCATGAAGCAAGCAGGGGCTAGTCAGTGAAAATGTGTAGAATGTGTGCCATTTACTGATGCCCATAAACAGTTGTGAATTTAAAATTTATATAAGAGCATTTATTTATATATACAGGCATACTCTCGTTAGTGCACAGGATACATTTCTATAAAATGGTGTACTAAACAAAACAGTGCTATATGAAGTTGCTCTAACATTAAATAAATGGAGATGCATTTCTTATAACCTTTTTTCTCAACTTGAGAAACATAATATACAGTAATTTGTGGGTATGTTAAACATAGACTAATACTGTAACATACCTTTATTGAATAATATACAGGATATATCATAAATAAGTCATTTGAAGATTAATCTTTCTTGAAGTAGGAATCAAGAGTTGACTCTTCTCTTAAGTTCCCTCACATGAAGTAGTTCTTGATAGCAGGAAATCATATTAAAAACACCTCTCTTTGCCTTGCTGCTTCGCTCCCAGTCAGGATCATTCTCGGTGAACTGGTCCATGATTTGGGAGATCATAGCAATACTACCACTGAGGAATTCTGTGGTGAGGTTTCTCACTGGTGTTTCCTCCTCTGCATCGGATCATCAGGGTCTTTAGTTTCACTCTGTATGCATTGCTTTGCAAATTTAAAATGTTCATCGTTAGTAAGACTCTTACCATGAGACTTCAGTAATTCCTGAACATAGTCCACATTAACACCCTTCGTTCCTGCTTCACAGGCTAGTTCAATGATGTTTTTGATGATTGGTTCCTTGTCACATCCTATAAAGTCATTGCACACTTCTGGCCGTAGCCCTATCCACACTCTGTTCATGCAGTTTCGAGTCACTTCATGCCAGACTGCTGTGTTATTGTCTATAGCATTCCTGATGGACTGTTTATCTTCACCATCTGTTTCCTCTATGAGCTGTATGAATGTATGACAAAGGTAATATGCCTTAAAATTCAATATGACTCCTTGATCCATTGGTTGGAGTAATGTGGTGTTGGGTGGAAGGTAAACAACTTCTATAGGAATGCAGGTCTGTAGGGTGTCTAGATTCTCGGGGTTGCCTGGGGCATTATCAAGCACCAACAATGCCCTTGGTTCAAGATTGTGCTCTTCACAATAACGCTTTACTACAGGGCAAAAATATGAAATAAACCACTGCTATAAAATATCAATTGTCAGCCAGCCCTTCTTGTTTGATTTTTAAATCTAGCATGTGATTTTGAAAGTCCTTTCATTGCTCTTGGTGTTTCTGAATGATACACAAACAACAGGTTTAACTTAGTCATCTGAAGCATTTTTCCCTAGTAAGCAAGTTAATCTGTGTTTACCAACTTTGAATCCAGATGCACATTTTTCTTCTTGGGAGATGAAAGTACGAGATGGCATTCTTTTCCAAAAAAGACCTCTTTGTTGACATTGATGACAATCTCGGGAGGGTAGTTGCCACACTCTGATGGCTTTCAGGGTCATGGGAAATTCGTGGGCTACCTTTGTGTCCACTAGCAGCTTCACCAGGGATATGTATGCTGTGAAGTTAGTGTGGCATTTGAATCTGTCAAACCAATCTCTACTGACTGTGAATGTTTCTGATGTATCTTCTCCCTGAAGATGTCTGAAGATGCTCCTTGCATTTTCCATTATTATCAGTCGACTTATGGGCATATTCCATTGTGTTTGGTCCTCCACCCGAATACTAAGTAATCTTTCTATTTCTTCAAGCAAATGGCTCCTTTAACAAGTCATCATTGTTGTAGATAACTTTGAGATCATTGTTGCTGAAGCTTTTATCATCTTTGCATTTTTGATAATTGTTCTAATTGTGGATGTAGCCAAGTTCAGAGGCATCCACCTGATGCTCATCAGCTTCCATTTGCCTCAACATTTGGAGTTTTAAATTCAAAGAAATGCTTTTTTGCATCTTTTATGCATTATTAGCACTTGAAGTTGTAGACTCTTTTCCAGACATGATAGATAATAAAAATAAAAAAAATTTTACACCTAAATAAGATTGTCTACACAGGCAACCATGGCAGAACTTAAGGTAAGAGCTTGAGAGGAGAGCGTTGGACTGTGAGCGTGTACTTTATGTATGTGCAGTGCTCTGATTTGCTACATGAATGGTTTTGATTGGTTCAGCTATAACTCACTGCCATGTTGCAGTTTAGGGCAATTGGTTGGACTCACTTGAACAACTGGAAATTTTTTATTGGAAATTGACCAAAATGTTAATATTGTTAACTGCTTTTTGTATGTATATATTTTGACTTTTTTATGAATAAAGAAAACAGCTAGTGAATAAAAACATATGTCATATCATCATCATTACATTACATAGTACACAAATTTTTGTTGTTTCTTTTAATTTCTAGTAAGAAACAAAATGGAACTGAAAGGGGTAGCACTAACTGGGGGTATGCCTGTATAAACTTTACTCCTTGATAAATAAATAATATGCTATTTGATATCTATTTCAGTTTGGCAGGAAAAAGAAAAAGTTCAGGGGTAGCACAGGTGGTCCAGAAGATGAAGAGGGTGGAGGAGACAATGTACCAAAAATTAAGCCGCATGCTGATGACGAGGAGGAAGAAGAGGTGCATATTTTACATTCCATAACTTTTATTTATTTTTTATTTTTCCACTCATGCAAATAGCATTAAGATTTTGAGAGAGAGAGAATTTGAGATCGAGTGAAAGTTTCTCGTTTTGATTTAAAATCTTTTAAGATATTTTAATTCGCAATATCTTAAAAGAATTTGAAAAAATATTATTCTTACTACACTGAGTGTACAGAAATCATGGATATCTACCTAGTAATGGGTGAACCCACCTTTCGCCTGGATAAAGGCAGTCACACAGCAAGGCATTGAGTCCACTAGTTCACTAAAGCATTCCACAGGTATTTCCATCCATGCTTACTGCACTGCTGTTCATAATTTCGTCACATTCCTGGGTGGAGGATCCAAAGCTCGAACGGACCTTTCCACAACATCCCAAAAATGCTCCGCAGGGTTCATGTTCAGTGAACAAGGAGGCCATTTCCATGGTGGTAAAATCTGTGGAATACTCTTTTGAACAATGTACTGATGGACACGTTACCTGGCTGTTTGAAGTGTGTGTATTGGCCCTGACACGGGTTTTCTGTAAACCTTAGTTTTCAAGTGTCAGCCTTCTTTATATACCCACACGTCTAGGAATGGAAGGGCCCCTCCCGCTCAACCTCTGAAGTAAATCGAATATAAGGCGAACCACTATTCAACCAATTGAGTATTTCTATTTTGTGTCCTTTTGGTATCACCGTGAATGTGTCATCAGCATATCTCTTCCATGCATGTAATGGGGGAGAACTAGAGCTCCCCAACATCCTATCTTCAAATTCTTCCATGGCTAAGTTGGCTATAATTGCACTAATAGGTGAACCCATGGCCACTCTGCGAACCTGCTGGTACATAACCTTTTGGAATAACATAGTGGTACTAGATGAATGTAAGCCAGCACCTTCACAAATATCTTCACCACTTAGGGCTGTCCTATCTTTCAAAGTACCATCCCTACTCAAAGCATT